>NW_026897565.1:0-36026 GCF_033153095.1 Gastrolobium bilobum
AAAATACCTTTTTTGGTTATATAACTCATTAAGTACAGTGATTTGCATCCATTATTTTTCTACTTGGTTTCGATTACAGAACTTTATGTGTATGGTTTGTTTAAATGATGGATGACCCTCAAGTTTGGTTAAGGAACATGGTAATCTGCATTTGATGAATTGTAGTAGTTTCTATGGTATACCTTTAATAGATAACTTGTTATTTTTTGATAGAGATGCAATTGGTAATTCTGGTTCCCAATTTTTGGGCCTATTCTTGATGTTCTGCAAAAATTAATTTTATGCATTGCTTGTGCCTTGTTTTGGAGTTATGATTGAGCATCTTGTGGTGTATCTTGTGTGATAGGCATTGTGTAAATTGTTTTTTGTTCTTAATTTTTGGTTGCTGTCCAACTCTGTATTGCTATTAGTACTTGGTTGAATCATACAGAGTCTTGGTAAATAATTTTTGTTGGTTATTTTATTGTTTTAGGAAATTGAAAAAGGTAAGCCTATCAGTAGAGCGGAAATGTATGGCTATTCACATCTGAAAAAAGATGGTACATTTGTGAATGAAGAGGCTATGGAGAAAAATGTAAGTGGAATATAGTTGTTTACTTGTATTCCTATATGACAATGTTACTGTTTTTAAATTGGTTGTTGGATCAAATTTTGTAGGATTTGTTATTATCTGCACAAAATGATGGAACTTTATCCGAAGAAGATGCTTATGTTCAGGTGTTTGGGAAGGAGCACCCTGGACGTGTACGGGGTATGGGATTTGGGGTCTGCCCTTCCCAAATTTTTAAACGTCATTGTAGTTCTGGGGCATCTTCCTCAACATCTAGAGACAATGAAATTAGAGAGTTGAAATCTAAAGTTCAATCTTTGGAGGAAGCATTGGCTTTTGTGGTACGTAGCTTTGGGGGTCAAATGCCCCCTGGTTTTGCATCAAATGGATTGCAACAGGTATATAATACATTTACCAAAATTTTCTTATGTTTTCTGTTTGAGATGATGATTGGAACTTGTTTTAGTCATGTATTTTAAATTGTATAATATGACTGCAAGGGCAGAATAATTTGTCAAATTTAACGGATTTAAGGAACTTGATTATTAGTCTCTCAATATATTGTTATATTGTTATATTGAAACTATAAAGTTGGAATTCCATCACATGTCTACAATTGCTCATATTCAAACTGTACGAACGTAGATCTCTAGTTAAGTATATAAGATTGTTATGTGTCATTACGTGCTTGAAAGTAATGTGTGGCATTTTGTATTTGATCTAAGTGAAAGGTTTTAAAGTGGAGACTTTATTTTTTAGAAGGCTTTTTAAATTGAAGTTATTGTTCAAAATATTTATGATTAATTGAAGTTTTGTTTTTTATGCTGATTGAGGATACAAAAATAATATATACGTATATGTTGAGCACGAAGTTTTGTTTGCAGGCTTAAAGTGAAGGCGATGTTCACTTCAATGTTATTAGAGGATCCATTTAAAATGTTATCATTTAGATTTGAGGCATGACCAATGGCCTAATCTATGGGTGTATGTTTTTGTGTATGTAGAAGACTTAAATAGTGGACGGGTCAAAAAGGGTAGAATGTGACTTTATCTATGCGCCCTTTTGATACACAAAAGGGTATAACATATTTGATATGTTATAGTTTTGTGTCTGCTTATAGTTTCACTGTGATATGTCTGCTGCATATTTTCTGATATAACATATTTGATAATTACAAATTTTCCATGTGGTACAAGGTTGAACAGTTTTTCTTTGGATAATAGTTTTGGTTGGTATAATAATGTATAAATCTTAGTAGTTATGGTTCTTCGAGACACTTATTAATTGGACAAAAACAATTTTTTAAGTAAAGGCTTTTAAATTATTTTTCAGTACCCAATATGATTGAGACTTATATTTGAGCTATTTTTTTTTTTTTGCAGCCTCAAAATTTGGGCTCTCCCAATGGATTCAGGCCATCCTCTTCTGCTAGTCATGTACCAAATGCCCAAGGACCTGAACTTCAAGGACACCCATCTCCTCCATAGTTCTCCTTTTTATATATATATATTTTTTGTTTTCCAGAACAATATCAGGGTGATTACATTTTGATGGATAGCTTTTGGTGATTACTTTTTGATGTATAGCTGTTGGTGATTACTTTTGGATGGATAACTTTTGTATTTTGGTGTATATCACAATGTCAGGGTGATTTTTTGGTGTTAGGACAATGCTACTTTAACCAACAATTACATTTTCCATTTGATGTTTTAAATTATTAGAATTTAGTGCAAATGGTGATTACTGTTCTAACTTTAATTATGGATGAAAAGCCTTGAATTTTTAATTTATTTATATAATTATTATATTGGATTATAAAAGATTGACTTTTAATCAAATTTGCCATTTTTAGTAATTAAACATATATTGCCATTCCTAAAATATATATATATATATATATATATATATATATATATATATATATATATATCAAATTGTATCTAAAAAATAAATGTTAATTTTAAAATTTTAATTTATCAGCTTAAATGATATTTAATGTTTAAATTCTTGAAAATAAATTATTCATATATTTATTTGACAACGTTTTGTATCAGTAAATATTTCATTATTTACCAAAAAAATAATGTATTATTTTATTATAGAATTGATAAAATATAAAATATATTAAATTTTATTTATTATTCCACGACGGTTAGAAACCGCCTTCGTATATCTACCACTACAAATATTAGGCATTTGAATTGTTATTCCACGACTGTTAGCAACCGCCTTTGAATTGTTATTCCACGACGGTTTCCTCGCAGCCTTGGAATTCTAATTCCGCGACGGTTTACCAAACAGACTTGGAGTTCTTATTCCAAGACAGAATTCAACCGCCTTGTTATTGTTATTCAACGACGGTTAGGCACAGCCTTAGAATGCTTATTCCGCGTCGGTTCCAAACCGCCTTGGTATTCTTATTCCACGACGGTTATAAACCGCCTTGGGATTCTGATGACCGCCTTATGAACCGTCGTGTTTTTCCAGTCGACGGTTATTCCAGCGGTTTAGCTAAACCGTCGTTGGATTGCCTCTCGACGGTAGTAACAACGACGGTTGGTTAACAGCCGAAATACGCATTTGGAGGCGGTTTTAACCGTCGTGAAATGACCTGTGAACCGCCTCTGTATACCTCTCACAAAAAAATATATTATAATGAGTTTAATATTTACATTTTTAAAGAATATAGAGTTGTGTTATTTTAAGTGACAGAAAAATACAGGCAATGAAAATTATGGAAAAAAAAATAGATTTTTTTTAAATTTAAATTCTAAATAAAAAAATTTTAATCTATATCTTTTTGTCACTTAATATGACACAACTTTATATTTTTTAAAAATGAAATATTTTTTATCCTATTATAATAGCATGGAAATATATTGCGCGCATCAATAATAATAAAAGGAATAGACAATAGAGGGGACTTTGACCAAAGTAACACCTTTTGACTAATATTTTACGGGTATGCCACCCTACATTTTGAATTTTCCAAAATGCCACGTTTCAATCCCGCTACACCACCCAGCGATATTGTCAGATGACACGTGACGGTCAGCCATGGTGATCCATTTCCGCTGGTATGACAAGCTAGAATGGCTTGTCAATCAGACACTGTAAAGTTCTGAAAAGTTTGTCCACGTGTCATGTGCTCCCCATTCGCACTAGTCAAAGAAGCTAGATTGGTACAAATCGTATGACTTCCTGACTTGTTGATGCCTGTCAGACACGTGGCGGCTTCTCCTTATTCGTGCTTGTCAACATAGCGGGAAAAGGCAAATACACTTCTATATAATCCCACTCTCCAACCCCACCACCGAATTTCAACGTTCCAATTTTTTTTCTCTCAAAACACTCTCTCTCTCTCTCTACGAACCACAACTGTAGTGGCAAGGTTAGTTAAGTTTTTATATTTTTTATATTTCTTTTAAGGGTTTGGTGTTTGTCATTTTAAATGACATAAGTTATGTCATTTTAAGAGAGAGATAGACACACAAAAAACAGAAATCATGGGAGAGAGAAAGTGGGTGATTTTTTTTAATTTAAAATTCAAATTTTCTGTATCTGTATCTCTCTTAAAATGACATAGCTTTCTGTCATTTAAAATGACAAACACTTTTCCCTTCTTTTAATATCAGCATGTGTTAAATGTTTAACAACCCTAGGATAGGTGACATTAATAATTTGATTAGATGAAGTAGTAGTATAAGTTAATTTTGTATTGTAATTAATTATTAGGATTAGTAATTAGTTTAGTATTTAATTTTGATATTGTTATTAGTATTAGCATTTGTTAATAAAAAAGTATAGGATAAACATATAATTATTATTTTTATTAGATAAATTAGTAGAATAAGTAAATTTTAGGGTAGTTAATTTTTGTAATTAAAAATTAGGATATAATAATTATATTTATATTGTTGTGATTATTAGTATTTATTAATAAATAAATTATAGGATAAGAGACATTGTTAATGTTAATTATAATAGTTAGTTTAATATTATTTAGGGATTGTTAATTATCGTAATTAGTAATTAGGTTTTGTATTTATATTTATTATTTTATTAATTAGTACCATTTGTTAATAAAAAATTATAGGATAAAAATTTAATTATTTTTTATTATATAAATTAGTAGAATAAGTAAATTTCCACACCAAAAAAAAAGAATAAGTAAATTTTACGGTTTAAAATTTTTGTAATTAGTAATTTGGGTAGTATTTTTTTAATATTGTTGTGATTATTAGCATTTATTGATAAAGAAATTATAGGATAAGAGACATTGTTAATGTTAATTACAATAATTAATTTAATATTATTTAAGGATTGTTAATTATCGTAATTTGTAATTAGGTTTTGTATTTATATTTAATATTTTTTTATTAGTAGCGTTAATAAAAAATTATAGAATAAAAATGTAATTTTTTTATTATAGGGGGTGCTGACACGTGTCGTGAAAGTACGCACCAAACCAGCTAGGCAGCCCAGCGCGATTAAGGGGGTGATGACACGTGTCTGAAAGTACAACAAATCTAGCTTGGTTGACTAGCTCGAATAGTGAGAGGGTGACACGTGGCCTGCTTTTCAGAAAGTACAACAAATATAGCTGGGCTGGCCCGCGCGAATGGTGGGAGGGTGACACGTGTCTTGCTTTTCAAAGTGTGCAGACTGGTTGATTGACAAGCCATTCTAGCTTGTCATACCAGCGGGAATGGATCACCATGGCTGACCGCCACGTGTCATCTGACAATATCGCTGGTTGGTATAGCAGGATTGAAACGTGGCATTTTGAAAAATTCAAAATGTAAGATGACATACTGGTAAAATATTAGTCAAAAGATGTTACTTTGGTCAAAGTCCCACAATAGAGTGCCACACTGCCACCTACCAGCACCAATCTAGTTTTCCATTTCAAGAGTGCTACGTGGCATGCATAATTTTAATCGTCTGTCCCCAATTTTATATCATAAATAATGTAATTATTATTATTTTGAAAATCAAAATTGAATTAATTTAGTCAAATAATAATTAATAAGTAATTTCTATTAATATGGTATTTTTTTAAAAATTATAAATTTAAAAAATATCAACTTTATTGTTGTCTATGACAATTTGATAAATATGATATGATAAATTTACGTTTAGTCACTTTCAGCAATTTAGCGCTATCTTGTCTTTAACCGTCGAGTTGAATATTAAAAAAGAATGTGTAATGGTTATCACCTTTTTTGACTGACAAATAGTTGAATAACTGAAGCTATAATGGAGCAGAGAGACAACAGCGAGAAAGGAAATGTTTCTCAGTTGACTACCTTTAAGGAGGAGAAGGGACTCAAAACCAAGCCGAAGCAAACAGCAACAGCTGTTTGATGTTGTGCCAATTTGACAGTATTTTCTGATGTGCTGATCTCACAACCTTTGACCCAATATATATATATATGGTTCGTCCTTTCTTCTTTCACTGCTGATGAGAAAAGTTGCAGCAAATTATTAACACTAAGATACGAGATCGTCTCCTGGCCTAAAAAAAAAACACATCAGGATCTGGACACGTATCCTGATGAAAATAAGTGTTGCTGCACTTTTTCCCACTTGCAGTGACAGAAGAAGTATATAACCCATATATATATATATATATATATATATATATATATATATATATATATATACGAATTTATTGTTTCTCAAGTTATTTGAGATGATTTTATCTTCAGTCACTAAATCATAACTGTATAAAGGAAGAGAAAAAAAACCATAATCATTCAAAGATAATCAATAAATATAAATAAAATGACATAATTTTGGACTGATAGGAGATAAATACATCTCAAGTAACTTGAGAAATATATATATGGGAATACGATCAACTTACACCAGTGTAAGAATAACAAATCTTACACCACATCTTAACCGTTGATTTCTGTTAAGATTTTTTGAAAATTGATAATTAATCAATGAGTGAGACTCAATAAATCTTAATCGTTAGATACACAAAACTTAACAGTTAAAATTATATATATATATATATATATATATATATATATATATATATATATATATGATGAATGCTAACTGCTAAGTGAGAGCCAGTAGAAAAACCAATACCAACCGGTGAAAAGATCACAAACAAAATGGCTACATCAATTGATGCACTCCTATTGTTTCTTCTTATGATGTGTTTCTATAACCCAGCGTTTGCAGATTCTTTCAATAGGAATAGGACTCAAACTCCAACCAACCTTCCATCTAACCATTTAGAAGCACACTACTCAAATGACACCACCAACATCAACATACTCTACTTTCAAATTCAAAATGACATGAGTACCCCTGGTGCAGTGCCGTACATGTATTACAACAACGCAGAAACTCCGTACTATTTGAGAAAAGGAAAACCTTATACTCGACTTGCCAATTTGGCTCGCCAATCGTGTAGAATGCATTGGGACACAAAGCCAATTACTGGACCCTTCTACTGTGCCGTTTTCGATGTGTACGATCCAAAAATAGATGGAAACAATCATAAAATGTATTGGTCGGTGAGAAACGATGGCGTGTATAAGAGTTATGATAACAGTAGCTGGAATAAAAACAAGAGTTGGACAACCTCTACTTCTAGTTGTAATTGAATGCTCAACTTAATTTTCACAACTTCTTGTTAACTTGTCGTATCGTGTCGTATGTATTAAGAATAAATGGTGTCTCTTCTGTTCTTCTAGTTTCCTTCTCGGTTGGTATTGTAATACAAAGTTAATTAAATCTATGAATTCCTTTTTAATTCACTGTGAGTTGCTTTTATATAATAATATGTTGCTGCATTATTTTATAAATTGATTTTTTTTTTGTCATCATCAGTATAATTTGATTTTGTTAAATGAAATGTTAATACAATATTAAACAATGCCAATAAAATATAATATTGTATTAAAATTAAACTCTAAATCCAACTCGAAATTTCAAAAAGTGAAACATAACTCACGAGGTGTTTAGTTTAAGGGTTTGCTTTTTTTTTTTTTTTTTTTGCAATTGTTGCAGAAAGCAAAATTGTGCAGGAGATACAGAAAAATGTAATTCATTGAATTTTTTTTTTTTATAAAAAAATACCCGATTTAACTTAAATTTAACAAGCATGACTATTAGCTATTTAACTCAGATTGTCCTCGGCTCTTTCTAATTCTATGAGCTCTTGAAGTATCAACTGGAAATCATAGTTGCTGTACATGTCATTAAACAATTCTAACTTAGCAGCAGTGGTGAAACCACGAGGGGCTAGATAACTAGGAAGGGGATCACCCGTCCTCATTTTCATTAAAATTTATCTTAGATTAAATTCAGAGAAATGTAGTGTAATATAAATTTGTTCCCTTTCATCATTATTATTCCTTATTTGTAAAAAAATTTAGAGAGCTCTTTAAATCTATCAACATATATTGACTCACTATTGTATTGTCCTACTTAAATTAATGTGTATTTTACTTTTTTAGCCTCTTCTCACAAAATTTTCTTGCTCCGCTCAACGGTATATGTTGGAATTTCAATTACTGTAATACCATTTGTTGGACATGGAATAAGAAAAATAGATAGTACAATAGTATTAAAATTTTACAAAATAAAATACAAGTATTACAACACTATAACTAATTTTTCTCTCAAGATGACTTTTTCTCAAACTCTCTTTTCTTCTTTCTATTTTTATTTTTCTCACAAGTGTTTCAACACTTTACTTTCTCAAACACTTTCAATCTTTTTATTCACTCATTACAACTACATGCCTAACATACAACACACGTATATGTAGATGTACATGAAAGAGTTCAAATTGAACTCACCATTTTTAACCATTCTTACTATTTTTTAGTCTTCAAATTGGTTTTGAATACTTATATCAACCACACACTAAATTCAACTTATGGTGATAGGATAAGATTTCCAACTCGTCATGAATTGGCAAATGGATAGAATTCAAGAAAAATTTGGATTCTTCAAGCTTCTCCAAGTCTCTACAAGTTTCGTGAATTTTCTTCAAACTTCGATAACTTTCTATAAAGTTTCATAAGATTTTTGATAGGTGATGGAGAAATTCAATGATATAGAAGCAAAATTGAGTTTGAATTGTAACAGTATAAGCAAATATTATGTGAAACCTTAATTATGCATTTGTTAGTAACAAAACAAGTATACCATTGCATTAGAAACCCACTAGTAATTGTAAGAAAGTCTGGCTTAGCAGTTAGCATTGGTTTAAATAATGCCAAAGCAAAGACCGAGCTAAACCACACTTCTTTGTGTGTGAGCAGTCCGAGGCGGTGAAGAACATCACAAAGAATATTTCTTAAAATACACATGAATTATTAAACTAAAATGTAAAATTATTTAATATTTTAAAATAAAATATTAATTTTTTCTTTAAATGATTGAAAAATTGTTTTATTGATTTATTAGGATACAATGATTTAAAATTAAGGTCTTATAGCCGTCTCTGAGATAGCATTAACAGGAAACTGAAGTCTCTCCCTACACTCAACTCTATTGCACCAACTAAGTTACCATGGTTGGGTGTTCTACTTGACTTGTTAGCCTAATATATATAAGTCAAATTATAAGTTTACTATGACTTATTTTTGAAAAATATTGGTCAAACCTATCAAATCTACTAGCTAACAAGTCTTTAAAAATAAATATACAATATCTAAAATATAGGTTATGATTATTTTGTTTATATTGTATGTTTAAGTTGATGGAAAGTCAAAATAGTACAATAGTTGAGTCATACCATAACTCAAAATATTAATTTATTAAAAAATAAAAAAATAATATTTATTAAAAAATAATAAAATAATAGTTATTAAACAATACAAACCAGACTTGGAGGTTTAGAGGCAAAACCTTCTAAAATAAGCTTGTGACCTTATTTTTCAAGAGACTTTTTAATGAGCTAGGATAAGTCAAGTCGGGTCAAAGGTAAGCCAAATTATTGACTCCTGACAAGCCACATGGTTCATTTATATCCTAGTGGTGAGTGGAGTGTATTTTCAGTACAACTAGAGTAGGTATCCTTTTATAAAAAAAGAAAAATATAAAAAGAAATACTTTTTTCCATTTTTAATAAAAGATGTATCAAGTAATCTGTATATCCATAGTATCGAAAATATTTTCGTGGTAAGTGATATCGTGTCATATTTGTAAGCATATGTGTTCTAAAGTGATAAAATTATAATATTTTAATAAATAATTTTTAAATTATATTTTTTTATAAAAATTTTAAAAACTATATTATAGTGTTAATTTTTTTTTTTTTTATAACAAGCTTTGATTGATGCTGTTTTGAATATGGTAATGGTGAGTGCGGAAAACTTCGTGTGATAAAGTGTCCACTTTTGTGCATTCATCCTCCAAACAATACCTTTACCAATGAATTGAAGCAACTGATGATAAAGAATTGAATTTGAAGGCCGGATAGCATTTTATACCATGGAGACAAATTTATCTAAATTAAACTAACAAAAATTTTAAAATTAATTGTTGAGTCGGGGAGAAAGATGGATATAGTTTCATCATAATCAAATAAAAGGATATTTATCTATGTTTTTCCGTGGCCTGACTCTGCATCACACCATCATTAAACATGGCAACGACAAAAGGCAATATGCAGTGACAGTCATGGAGGGGTTAGGGATTCTCTAGTCACTCCAAATAAATTGTCTCTGGTCATTATGAAATAATATGGGTTTAAGATGGAAACATTTGTGTTTTTGTAATTTTAATTTATTCTAAAGCTATATGAATATTTAAATTATAAAAAAATTCTCATAATTCAAAATGATGTCATTTTAAGATAATTACTTTATCTTCGGTAACTAAAAAATCATTAAACCTTATATATATATATATGGGAAAAATAACTCTCATGTTGAAAGAGAGTTATTTTCTTCTACAAGTGACCCTTTGCTTTTTTGTGCAGTATTTTATTTTTATTTTTATTTTTAATAAATGTGGACCTAACACAATATGTGTATATATCATGAGATACGTATCTACTACTGCATAGTGTATTGCTTTATTGTTTTTACTGCAGATAAATTATTTATATTCACTTCCAAAACGATGTCGTTTTGTGTTGAAAGATTAAAAAAGTATAACGATAAATACTACTATAATCTTGAAATAAATTATGGAGAAAGTATTTCTCCAGTCACTGTCTTCAGTGAGCTCAAAACGAGGTCGTTTTGGGTTATGAGATTAAAAAATTTAATTACAAAGACTAATATAACCCTGCAATATATTATAATTACAAAAATACCTTGATTTTTACCCCAAAATAACGTCGTTTTGGGCTCACCGGAGATAACTTATCTCCATTGACTGGATAAATCTTTTACCCATAAATTATTATTACACAAATACCTTGATTTTTGTCTCAAAACGATGTCGTTTGGCGCTCAATGCAGATAACTTATCTGCATTCATTGCAGAAAAAATGAACTCATATATATGAGTTCATTTTTTCTAATGTTATTTCAGAAACTTTGTCTAATATTCACCAAAACGATGTTGTTTTGAAGCAAAAATCATGGTGTGTTTGTAATTTTAATTTATTTCAGGATTATAATATTTTTATCATTATTATTTTTTAATCTAGTATTGGAGTCAAAATATTCATATATATATATATAGAGAGAGAGAGTTATTATTTTTATACCGGTATAAGAATAAGAAGTCTTATACTAAATCTTCACTATTGATTTAATTATAAGTAACTCTTCATATATTTGATAAATTAAAATTAGAGTTTGTTTTTTCTGATGTTACTTTAGATAACTTTATCTAATGTTCATTAAAACGACGTCGTTTTGGGACGGAAATTATGATATTTTTGTAATTTTAATTTATTTCAGGTTATAATAGTCTTTATCACTTTAATTTTTTAATTTTTCAACCACAAAACGACGTCGTTTCGATGAACATTATATAAAATTATCTAAAGTAACATCAGAAACTTTTTTCTATTAAAATTATTAAATAAAATCCAGAATTAAAATTGAGAGTACAACTTACATCCCATTATCTATTAGGGCCTGTTTGATAGAGGTAAATTTTTTAGAATTGTGGAAAATCTCAATTGGGATTGTAATATATCAACGTTTGGTAGAGAAGATTCAAAAATTTCTCCATGATTCCCAAAACCCAGCATTTTGACCGTAGTGCAAATTTGTGGTCAAAATACCACCAAGAAATGCCACAAAATAGGTGATATTTCCACGATCCGGTTTCTAGGATAAATTTTTCTGATTTTTTGGGACTGCTTTACCCTTTTGTTGGATCGTGCCCTGAAGTTGAGTAGTTGAACACGCTGAACAAAATGTGTTGCTCTTCTTGAGGAGAAGGTCGTCGTTTCTTCTGGGATATAGTTGCACACGTTCAACAAATAGCATCGTCGCTTGAATCCATCGAGTACTGTTGACGGGATCTGAATTTCACATTCTCTTGCTGTCGACGACAAGCTAATATTCGGTCTTAATCTCATGCATTTTTTTTGTTATATTCGAAGACTCCATGTATAGTTTTATTTTTGTTGAGCTTGACTATTTGAGATGGTTTTTTTTTTTTTTTTTTCTGGGAATGAGAAGTTATTTTTTGTTAATATTAAATTTTTGTTCATTTCCTTACTCTTCGAAGCAAGTTGTGTAATAGGGATGACCGACCGGGAATCCACATTTGCTTTACGTTTCGTGTGTGTGTTGACCGACCGGGAGAGAGAGAGAGTTGAAACTAACAACCACCGTGCCAAAAAGATGACCGCTGACTACGATCGGAGAGAGAGCTGAGGGAAAATGGACGATGAAACACCAAAAAACGATATTGAAAATCGGAGAAAGAGAGACTTGATAACTGAACGATGAAGACAAAAAAGGAGGCTGAAAATTAAAAAACGAAGGTTAATTTTGTAGTTTCTGTTAGCATTCCCGTCAATTTTTTTTTTTTTTTTGGTACGAGGTATTCCCCTTCAACCTTCTCTGGGTACCATGCCCTACGGCCCGTTTGGACTAGCCCCTCATTGTAACAATGGGTGCACTAAGCTTCGCAACCGAAGAAAGGACGAGACTAATCCCCCAACTGAAGATTTTTGGCTTATCCTCTTGCCCCCAAAGATTTTTCAAGAAACTGTTTGAGGCAGGGTTTGATCCCTGCACCAAGCAATCCCTTGGTAGCTCAGCTGCCAACTGAGCTACCATTCGGGGTTTCCCGTCAATATTTTATAATCAACCAAACATAACATAAGTAAAAATAATTCAACGTAAAATTTCTTTACCTACCAAATAATTTTTTGATAACACTCTTGAAAAATGTAAAGAACCTTACAAGGGTGAGAGTGCTCAAGGCCACATTAATTGCACATACAACCAACCCCTCACACGAGAGCCCATTAGGCTTAAAGAGTGGACAATACAACAGGCTCGTCCTACTTATCCTAGGAATCTTGGGATACACCACCCCAAAAGCTAGCTCAAACGGTGGGAGTACTCAAGCCTTATAAAGCCCACATTAGTTGCACATACAATCAATGTGGGACTATATATCTAAACAAAAAATTTACTTTCTCATTATATTTCTAGAAATCAGGATTGTCAGATAAAAAAAATTTCATCTACGAAACGCTCTCTTAATCCTTTTTCCTCTCTCAAATAATTTTCTAGCTCCACCGTGACTAATATACGATATGATACATTCACAACTTAGTCAGTTTGAGCAATTCAGTTCTGGCTTGTCTTTAATCGTGGACTTGACCAACTAAATAAACTACCACTAAAGAAAACGATTTATGTTTGGTCAGGACTCAGGAGCAGGACCGCATTTTGAGTATAACTGTCGCATCCAAAATTGGATGCAATAATATACTTCACATTATATATTATCGATAAAAAGTGTATATCATTTTAAAGGATATAAAATTATGTCATTTTTAAGTAAGAGAAAGAGGTAGATAAAGAGGAGAAAGAGTGAACAAAAATAAATAAAGACGTGAGTCCCACCTTTTTGTGAGAGTGAAATGACATAAGTTGTGTCATTTAAAAGGACAAATATTTTTCTCTTATTAATAATATATAGTATAAAATATAATTTTTCTTTTCTTTTAAACACAATTGCAACTGAGTAATGCACACTTATTCATCAAATGTACTTACTTTCATAGTATCGGAGGAGCAGAGGTCATTAATTATAGATGTTATGCTCGATGAGTGAAATGAGGGAAAAATTAAAATAAATGTTCAATGGTCATCACTCATCACATATTTTCCAAGAGGCACTGCTTTTTTTACTGAGTTGAGTAAATGAAGCTATAATGGAGCAGATAGACAAGTGAGAAAGGAAATGTTTCTCAAATCACACAGCAACAGCTGGTTGATGATGTGCCAATTTGAGAGTGATTTCTGATGTGCTGATCTCATAGCTTTTGACTCTTTTATATATCATAAATGCATCGACATAAATAATAAAATTCAAAATCAATTTAAATTACTGTCCACCTAACATCTACTAGAGTGCAACCAAACCTCAAATATATAAATGTGACCAATATGAGTGCTAAGTGAGAGCCTGTGGAAAAATCAATATCAATTGGTGAAAAGATCACAAACAAAATGTCTACAACAATTCATGCAACCTTCTGTTTTCTTCTTATGTTGTGTTTGTATGACTCAACATTCGCACACACTCTCAATAGGTCTGAAACTCCCCCCAATCTTTCATCCATCCATTTGGAATCCCAATCAGATGAGCCCAACATCAACATACTCTTCTTTTCCATTCAAAATGACATGACCCATGGCACAGTACCGTTCTTGTATTACAATTACGAAAATACTCGACACTATTTGCAACCAGGAAATTATTTCACTAAATTAGCCAATTTGGATCGCAAAGCCTGTCAAATATTTTGGGACTCGAGGCCAGTTGGACCCTTATTTTCTCTAATTTTCTATGTGTACGATCCAAGCGTAGATGGAAGCCATCATAAAATCTTTTGGTCAGTGAGAGACGATGGTTTGTACAAGAGTTATGATACCCAGAGCTGGGATAAAAACAAGAGTTGGGCAACAGCATGATTGTGGAATGCTCCACTTTCCCAATTCAAATAAAATTTCCTCCGCCTTGTTTACAAAAGTATGTAATGTGAATAAATGATGGCTCTAGTTCTAGTTTCCTTCTCGGTTGGTATTGCAATACAAAGTTTAATCTATGATTTTAATTTTAATTTACTGAGTTACCTACGGATAATAATGTTACTGTTGAGAAAACTCGGTTCCCTCAACCTCGTCTCAGGGACCTTCGCAGAAGTCAGTCAATGAAATCTTGGATCTTGGATCTCAGCAATACCTCGGCCTGAACTTCACCAGGTCGTGCAGCGCAGCGGAAAAATTAAAACAAAAAACATGAGAAAGAGAGAACACAAGCAATTTTTAACGTGGGAAAACCTTCTCCATTGAAGAAGTAAAAACCCACGGGACCTAGTCCAGATCAAAAATCCACTATGAAAATAATGGTTACAAAGAATCAAATACACCAATGTGGTGGTTAACTCAATCTCTCCAACAATGGTGATAATCAAATCTCCCTAGAGATGTTTCACTCAAACTCTCTCTAGAGATCTCTCAAATACAAATCATAAAGCTTTGCTCAAATCACTCAAACAATTTTTCTCTCAAATCTATTCTCTCAATCTGACCTAGCCTCCACCCTCAACTAATGAATATATAGAGGAGTTGAGATCTAGGGTTAGGGTTTTTAGGAAACCCCTCAATGGGCTTGGGCTTAGCATTGAAGGAGGAAGCCCAACAAATCTCCCCCTCCGACTTCAATGCGTCGGCTTCAGCATCAACCCGGCTCCTTCACAGCAGTCTTCAAATTTCCTTACTGAAACCGGTTTTGTCATCATGTCGGACCAATTTTGGTCAGTGTGCACCTTGACGAGTTCGAGCTCACCACCTTCCACCACATCCTGGATCCAGTGATACCTCACATCAATATGCTTAGTGCAGGAGTGATAGGTTGAATTCTTCGCAAGATGGATTGCGCTTTGATTGTCACAACCCAGCTCGTACTTGTCATGATCATGGCCGAGTTCCATGAGGAACTTCTTCATCCACAGCATCTCTTTGCTTGCCTCAGTAGCGGCAATGTACTCAGCCTCAATTGTCGATAGTGCAACACATTTCTGAAGTCTTGATTGCCAAGAGACAGCTCCTCCGACAAATCTCATCAAATATCCTGTAGTCGACTTCCTCGAGTCGGCGTCTCCCCCTAAATCAGAATCTGAGTAGCCTTGCAACTCGGCCTTTCCTTCTCCAAATCGAAGACATAAGTCGGTTGTACCTCGGAGGTACTTGAAGATCCATTTCACTACTTCCTAGTGCTCTTTGCCGGGGTTTGACAAATACCGGCTTACCATTCCAACAGCATACGCCAAGTCGGGTCTAGTGCAAACCATTGCATACATCAAGCTTCCGACAGCGGATTGGTAAGGGACCTTCATCATCTCATCTTTGTCTTCATCAGATCTCGGACATTGCTTCTGGTTCAGCTTTATGTGTCCGGCAAGGGGGTGCTCACTGTTTTGGCTTTGTCTATGCTAAATCTCTTCAAAATCTTCTCAATATATTTCTCTTGACTCAGCCACAGTAGCTTCTTCTGTCTATCTCGGATGATCTTGATTCTGAGAATCTGCTTTTCAGGGTCGAGGTCATTCATTGCGAAGGACGAGCTCAACGCCTTTTTCAGGACGGTTATCCTCGATTTGTCTTTCCCTACAATAAGCATGTCGTCAACATATAACAACAAGATCAAAAAATCTCCGGCCTCATACCTCTTCACAAATACGCAGTGGTCAGCTTCTGTCTTCTCAAACTTATGATCAGTAATGAATGATTCAAACTTCTTGTACCACTGCTGAGGTGCTTGCTTCAAGCCATAGAGACTCTTCTTCAACCGACATACCAAGTCTTCTTGGTCTGGAGCTTGGAATACTTTAGGTTGCTCCATATATATTTCTTCTTCTAAATCACCGTGAAGAAATGCCGTCTTCACGTCCATTTATTCTACCTCGAGGTCCATCGAAGCCGCTATGGCTAACACAGTTCGGACCGAGGTCATTTTCACCACAGGAGAAAAAATCTCCTCAAAGTCTACTCCTTTCTTCTGATTGCAGTCTTTCACTATAATCCGGGCTTTGTATCTCGGCTTTTTCCCGTTCTCTTCATTCTTAATCTTGTAGACCCATTTGTTTTTCAGAACTCGTCTTCCTTTAGGCAACTCGGTCAGCTCATAAGTCTGATTCTCGTGCAAAGACTTCATCTCGTCTTGTATTGCCTTTTCCCATTCTTCTTTCTCTGAGCTCGTCACAGCCTCATCATAACTCTGAGGCTCACCGTCTTCAGCTATAACGATGTATTCATCAGATGGGTACCTTGTAGAGGGTCTTCTTTCTCGAGTTGGGTATCTCGGCTGTTCTTCAGCTTGAGGACCCGGTTCATCATTCTTATCCCGGATCTCATCATCAACTCGGACCTCAGTGTCTTGGTCATCTTCAGCTTGTTTCTGATCATCATTTTCTTCATTTTCTTGATTTTCTCCCCCTGCTTCTGCTCGGACAGGAGGGATAGGTTCTTCACGTCTGACAGTAACCCGGACTTTGGGCTTCGAGATGTCAAGAATGTTCTCATGCTCATGAAAGATCACATCTCGGCTTCTCACGATCTTCTTATTGATTGGATCCCAAAGTCGGAACCCGAACTCATATCTCGGTGAACCGAGATAGATGCATTCTTTTGTCTTCGCATCAAGTTTTTCCCTTTCATCTTTAGGGATATGCACGAAAGCTCGGCATCCAAACACCTTCAATTGATTGTAGGATGCTTTTCGACCTGTCCAGACTTCTTCTGGAACTTCTCCTTCAAGTGGCCGTGATGGTGAGAGGTTGATCAAGTCAACAACTATTTTGACGGCTTCTCCCCATAATGATTTCGGCAATCCGGCATTGGATAACATGCTTCAGACCTTCTCTTCAATAGTTCTGTTCATCCGCTCAGCCAGTCCATTCAGCTGAGGTGTCTTTGGGGGCGTCTTCTCAAGTCGAATCTCGGCCGCTCTGCAATATGCATCGAAAGGGCCGCAATACTCACCACCATTATCAGATCAGACCAGCTTCAATTTCTTGCTAGTCTCCCTTTCAACCATTGTTTGGAATTCTTTAAAGGATTGGAGTACCTGGTCTTTAGACTTCAACAAATATACCCACACTTTGCGGGAGCGGTCATTAATAGATAAAACAAAGTACTGAGCTCCTCCAAGGGATCTTTCCAACATGGAGCAAACATCAGTATGGACGAGGTCAAGAATATACCTACGTCGTCTAGGTTGATCCGGTCTCGCAAAAGAAATTCGGTGCTGCTTTCCAGCTAGACAGTGCATGCAACTCTCCAACGCTTGGCCTTTCAACCCGGTCAATAATCCTTTCTTGTTCAGGATCTGGAGCCCTTTCTCGCTCATGTGGCTGAGGCGCTTGTGTCATAGCTCCAAGCTAGGTTCATCTCGGACAGAGTTGGCTTCTCTGCCATTGATCTTTCCTTGCATCACGTATAAGGAGCCTTCCTTCTTACCTCGGGCCACGACCAAGTTTCCCTTGGCCAGCTTCCATCTAACACTACCGAAGTAGTTCACTAACCCGGCATCATCAAGTTTGCCTACCGAGATTAGGTTCAAACGCATGTCAGGAACATGCCTTACATCTTTCAATACAAGTCGACATCCGACATCCGTGGTCAGAGTTACATCACCGACACCAACAATCTTGCTGGTCACTTGATTTTCCATCTTCACGACTCCAAAATCACCACCTCGGTAAGAGGAGAAAAAACCTTTGTGTGGAGTAACATGGAAGGAGGCACCAGAGTCAACAATCCAAGTGCAGTCATCATATGCAACATTCAAATAATTATCCTCACCAAGCAGGAATATCTCGGCATCCAGGTTGGCAGCCACCGCAGTGGTGCTCTTGTCTTCCCTCTTCTTGTGAAAAATCTGATCTGGCTTCACAGAGCCGTTCTTCTCATCATTCTGCAGGGTTCAGCAGTCTGGCTTCTTATGGCCTGTCTTTCCACAGTAAAAGCACTTCAACTCATATTTCGGCTTTGACCGACCTCTGTACTTTCCTCTTCTGTCACGATCTCAACCCCGGCTTTTGCTTCTGCCCCGGGAATCGGATTTCCCTTTGTTCTCAGCAATGTTGGCCTCAGACGTGCTTGAAACACCTCGTTCTCTTCTCCTGACTTCTTCGCCCAGGAGGCTGTCTGTCACGACATACATCTTCAACTTTCCTTCTGGAGCTGAATTACTCAAAGTCACCACCAGAGTATCCCAGCTTTCTGGCAGCGAGCTCAACAGCAACAAAGCCTGCATCTCATCATCAATTTTCATCTCAACTTTTGACAGCTGATTCACAATACCTTTATAGGTGTTGAGGTGTTCAATCATGCTCATGTCGTCCTTGTATTCAAGCTTCACAAGTCGGCGAACCAGGTATGCTTTATTCCTGGGAGTCTTCTTCTGAATCATGGACTCCAGCTTCGTCCACAACTCATACGCGTTCGTGAACTCGGACACGTGCTCAAAGAGGCTTTTATCAATATATTTCCTGATCGTGGCTACCGCCTTCCGACTCAGGATCTCCCACTCCTTATCAGTTTTGCCTGCCGGTCTCTCATCAAGGATAATGGGCTCATGTAGATCTTTGCAGTAGAGATGATCTTCCATCATCGGTCTCCAATAAGTGAAGTTTCCTGCGGTCAACTTGAACGTATCTCCATCATTGGTTATGCCACTGGTCTCCATCTTGTCTCCCTCAGAACCCGTCGAACTCGGGCTCTGATACCACTGTTGGGAAAACTCGGTTCCCTCAAGCTCGGCTCAGGGGCCTTCGCGGAAGTCAGTCAATGAGATCCTGGATCTTGGATCTCAGCAATACCTCGGCCTGAACTTCACCAGGTCGGGAAGCGTAGCGAAAAAATTAAAACGAAAAATAGGAGAGAGAGAGAACACAAGCAATTTTTAACGTGGGAAAACCTTCTCCAATGAAGAAGTAAAAACCCACGGGACCTAGTCCAGATCAAAAATTCACTATGAAAATAATGGTTACAAAGAATCAAATACACCAATGTGGTGGTTAACTCAACCTCTCCAACAATGGTGATAATCAAATCTCCCTAGAGATGTTTCACTCAAACTCTCTCTAGATATATTTCAAATACAAAGCATAAAAGCTTTGCTCAAATCACTCAAATAATTTTTCTCTCAAATCTGTTCTCTCAATCTGACCTAACCTCCACCCTCAACTAATGAATATATAGAGGAGGTGAGATCTAGGGTTAGGGTTTTTAGGAAACCCCTCAACGGGCTTGGGCTTAGCATTGAAGGAGGAAGCCCAACAGTTACTGTATTATTTTATAAATTTTACATATCATATAGTTATTAATATAATTAAATTTGTTAAATGAAATTTCAATTTAATATCAAATAATGCTATAAAAATATAAACACATTAAAATTAAATTTTAAATCAAACTCAATCCTTCAAAGTGTGAAGCATAACTCACGAGGTGTTTAGTTTCAATCCATCGTAAAAGTCACGTGTTCCGATCTTCGTTTGTCAATATATTTTTTAGGTAGGCGTTTGTATCACAATGACTTAATCAGAAGGGTAATCTAATCAAAGATATAAGGAGTATTATAATGTATGTTCCATATGTTATATATCAATTGCTTCAAAGACCTTATTGTTCTTACATTGGACATAAAATGTGCTTTCCACACTTGTGTGCAGTCATTGGATTCTTGTAATTCTCCCTCCATGTGTGAAAGAGTTGCTGTTAGAAGACTAATGGCTCGTGATCTCCTACATGGTGAGCTTCGCATTCTCAAATCCGCTTCTGCCTGGTTGGACAACTACTGCTTTTCCTTGATTTGATGATCAGTTAATGGCTACAGCCACAGCACTATCAGAAAGGACAAGTAGGAAATAGCATATTTTTGGGTTTTGTTATATAACAAAGGGTAATATTACTCTCATGTAACATAAGAGTAGTTCTCTCCTGTTACAGAGAGAATCGAAGTAGGATCCGCTATTTAAAAGTAAAAAAGAAAAAGAAAAAAGAAGGGGCACGATTTTTGAAGTAAGAGAAAAGGAGATAACTACCTCATGTAAAATGAGAGTAGTATTTCCCTATAACAAAATATCAGTTAACAATATCCTCAACGCTGGCGCACACACACAGAATTTTTTCTTTAAACACAGTATTGAATTAAAAAGTAAAGTAATTATTATTGAGAAAATTATTTAAAAAATTGAGAAAATTATTATATTGTTTTTATTAGGATTAGATGATATAAAAATAATTATTACTTTTTCCTTCCCGTATAAAGTGTTTCTACATCTAAAAAATGTATTAGTTCTGTTGCTATTGTGTAAATAAGATTTCAGAGTAATATATTTTTTAAGAGCAATATTGTTTCTATTTTAAGATAGCAGCTTGTAATTAAAGTAGAGGAGTATCTTAAAACAAAAAGAATACCATTCATAAAAGGGTTATATTTCTTCTATTTCACTTGAGAAAAGTTAAGTTCTTACAAATACAAAATAAAGGTGGGTTTTATCTTTCTTTCTTTTTTTCTCCTCGCCTTTGGGTCCCGTTTGTATATTTTCTCTGACTCTCTGTTATATGAGATAATATTTCTCATGTAGTATGAGAAAATGATTTTCCTTCTTAAAAGGGTTGTATTTCTCTCATTTCAGGTTAGGGAAATCAAGTTCCTACCCATAAAATAAAAGTGGATTTCACCTATTTTTTTCTCTCCTCTCGCCTGTGGGTCTTGCTTGTAATATTGTCTCTGCTACATGAAATAATTTTTCTTTTGTAGCATGAGAAAATGATTTCCCTTCTTAAAAGGGTTATATTTCTCTGATTTTATATTAGATAAGTTAAGTTCCTACACACATAAAAGAGAAGTGGATTCTACCTCTCTTTTTTCTCTCCTCTCACAAATAAGAATGTCACTAGTTGAAATGATATGTGTCCCAAATAAAATGATAATTATATGCATCATTTAAAAGAAATTATAATAATCAAATTATAGTAGCTCAGGTGGCGTATGTGAGCTGTGATAATGTGTTCAATTCTTACCAGTATCATCTTTAGAAAGGGTTTAAAGTCTTACATCGGTGTAAGAATAACAAATCTTACACCAAATTTTAACCGTTGATTTCCGTTCATTTAATGGTTGAGATTTATTGGGAATTAAAAATTAATTAATGAGAGAGACCTAATAAATCTTAACCGTTAGATGCAGAAAATCAATGGTTAAGATTTGGTGTAAGACTTATTATTCATACACCGATGTAAGATGATCCTGCCCCTATATATATATGGAAAAAGTATTTCTACAGCCACTTTAGATAAGGTTATCTACAGCTACCCTTTTTAACTAAGTATGACCGGTCATACTTAGTTATAACAATAAAGCTGTTCTTTTTTTCTCTTTTCTCTGACACTGTCAGCTGACGTGGCGGAGAGAAAAAATGCAGTTTTAATGTATGACCGATCATACTTAGTTAAAATAGGGTAGCTGTAGACAACCTTATCTAAAGTGGCTGCAGAAATGTTTTTTCATATATATATATATATATATATATATATATATATATATATATATATATATATATATATATCTTACACCTGTGTAAGAGATAAAAGTCTTACACTCAATCTTGACCATTGATCCACTTGTATCCAAAGGCTCACATTACTAAAAAATTAGAGCCTTTAGATATAAGTGGAATCAATGGATAAGATTAAGAGTGTAACTTACACTGGTGTAAAATGATCCTGGCTACGGGTGTGCATGGTCAGGTCGGGTCAGGTTTTTGTGCCGACTCGACACAACTTGGTTTTTATAGGTAAGGTATTTTGACCCGACCTGCTTTAATTTGATCCAAGTCAGGTTTGACTTGGTTTGAATTTTTTTGAACTAGTTCAGAACCGGGTCGGATTTGACCTGACTTGGTTTCTGCAGTGGGTCTCACTTGATTTCTGAAGTGGGTCAAATCTGACCTGACCCGTTTTTGACTTGGTTACGTCACAAAATTTCGTCGAAATTTTTACGTTGCAAACGACGAAAATTTCGTCACAAAATTATTTTTTCGTCGGAGTTTTGACGAAAATGATTTCCTCCATCAAATGTTTTAAACGAAAAAAGAATTCCGTCAAAAAAATTTGACGGAATATTTTGCGTTCAAAATTTTGATGGGATTGTGTTCTGAAGAAAATTTTGACGGAAATATTTGTGAGGGAAATGTTTCATTCGAAACTTTCGATGAAATTTAGATTCTCTAAAAAATTTTGACAGAATATTTTTTCCGTCAAATTTTTTTATCAAAATATTTTTTGTAAAAAATTTGTACGAAATTCTTTGACTTAAATGTGTTCCGTTTAAAATTTTGATGGAAATGTTTTTTATCAAAAATCTTGACGAAAATATTTAGGCGAAAATTTTCGATGGAAATGTGTTTCGTTAAAATTTTCGACGAAATTTTTTCTATGTCAAAAAGTTTAACGAAAATGTTTTCTTCTAAAACTTTCGCTGAAATTTGAATTCTGTAAAAAAATTTGATTAAATATTTGTCCGTAAAAAAGTTTCGATGAAAATGTGTTTTGTCGAAATTTTTGATGAATATGTTTGTTTGTGAAATATTTTGACGAAATTTAGATTCCGTAAAAAAATTAGACAAAAAAAATTTTCCCCTTAATTTTTTTACAGAAATATTTTTGTCACAGATTTTGATGAAAATATTTTTCGTAAAAATATTTGACGTAATTGTTTTACCTTAAAACTTTTCTTCGAATGTAATTGTGATTTTTTTTTTACATAATGGGTGTGAGTCAAGTTTTGGGTCAATGGGTCATTATTAAAACAAGTCAGGTCTAAAACTGACCCAAATAAAAGTGGGTCAGTATTTAAACCCAGTTCAAAAGAGTAGGTATTTATGGGTCAGGTCAAGGTCAGATCAATGGCAAGGCAGGAGAACCAGTTTTTTTGCACACCCCTAATCTTGGCCCTATATATATATGGGTTTTATAATTTTCATTCAACATGAGAATTAAAACTTTCCTACACACCCTTTGATTTCCGTGCTGACGTGGGTCCTACACATAATTTTTTCTAACATATGGGTCCCACATGCTTTTTGTCTCTACAACATAAGATTTCAATTATCATGTAACTTGAGTATTATAAAACCATATATATATATGGGTTTACATTTCTGCAGCTGTTGTACGTGCAGCAATCAAATACTTGTCATGTATAAACTTGAAAGCATTAAATGTGGAGAATCATAACCATACACCTGTCGTTGCTGTACATAAAGCAGCTGCAGAAATGATTTTACCATATACATATATATATATATATAGGGAAAAATATTTCTGCAGTTAATGCAGATAAGTTATCTGCATTTATTCCCTAAACGACGTCGTTTTGGTATTAAAATCTTAAAAAATTATAAATATTAATACTATTATAACCCTGAAATAAATTAAAATTACAAAAATATCATGATTTTCGTCCCAAAATGACGACGTATTGGACTTACTGCAGATAACTTATATGCAGTAACGGTAGAAAAAGCGAACCCATATATATATATATATATATATATATATATATATATATATATATATATATATATATATATATATATATATCCACACTTCTTTTTAATTTATGTAAGGTTTTGCCAATCGAATAAATGCAAGTTATTTGCTTCATGCTTCCCCCGCCCTTTTACCAGAAGAATCTGCCAAGTCCATCATTATATATAATAGAATGTAAAATCAATTTAATTAAGGGAAATAATACTTTCATGCCACATGAGATACTCCTATTTTCCTACACAAATTCATTTTCCGTGCCAATTAATTTTTCTTTTCTTTTTTAATATAAAATATGTGACCCACATTTAACTTCTCTCTACTTTTTTTCTCTCCTACAATCCTACAACATAAGAAAAGTTAAACCCTTTAATTAAAGGCCACCTAACGTATATATTACGGTGCAACGAAACTATAATTATATATATGGAAAAGATCAATATTCTCTTGTAAATTTTCTCTCTGACTTTGTTATCACTTATTTTGCTATATTTCTTTTATTCAAATCTATTCTTAACACTATTTAAACTTGACTAATCTGTTCATTTTACCTTCTTAAAAGAAAAATCGTTGACTAATTTGTTTTTTCTTAACACTATGATTTTGCCATCTTAAGAAATTATTGATTTGTTTTTGAATGATTGCAAATCTTCTGTATTTTAAGAATAGTTACTCCTTTGCTAAAAATAGAAAAAATGGAACGTAGATAACAATAATCATAAAAGGGATCTAGTTAATTGTATTATTTTTTCTTTCTAATTTTAATAAGGATTCTCTTTTTCTGCAGTTACTGCAGATAAGTTATCTGCAGTAAGCTCAATACGATGTCGTTTTGGGACGAAAATCATTGTGTTTTTGTAATTTTAATTTATTTCAGAGTTATAATAGTTTTTATATTTATAATTTTCTAAGATTTCAATACTAAAAGAACGTCGTTTTGGAAATAAATGCAGATAATTTATCTGCAGTAATTGCAGAAACATTTTTTCAATGCTCACGTTAATGATGTATCGAATATTTAATATCGGGAGTATAGAAGATATATCTGTCTTCTGTCTCTATGCTCACGTTACGTAAAAATTAATTAGCATCATAAATAATAATTATTATGTAATAATTGATATTATCAATAACTTAAATTAAATTTATTAGTCAAATAATAATTAATATAGTTAGTAGTTTTTATTTGTCTAATTTTTTGGATTTTTTCAAATTTAAAATAATAAAATTTATTGTTAATAAAAACAATATAATTATTATTTTGATAAATTTATTAACGTAAATTTTGTAAAATTTATTGTTAATAACAATTTTTTTGAATATTTGACCAAAATTTTCATCCCTTGAAAATTAAAATCTTTTAAAAATAAAACAATAGTTGGATAATTGAAAAAAATCAGAATTATAGCATAAAAATCATATAAGTTTACCAATAAGATTAACATTCAAGTAATTAAATGCGTTTTATTACTCACCTAATTTATATGGTATCAAATATTTGAATATTTTTGACAAAAGAGAAAGAAAAGGAAAAGTCAATCATCATAACAATAAATATATCACCTAATTTATAAAATCATTAATCTGATAAAAAGCCCTTCTTTGTAATTTATGTAAGGTTTGACAAGTCGCACAAATGTAAATTAATTTGCTTTTAATAATTTGCCATATATGTCAACATAAATAATAAAATGCCAAATCAATTTAAATTACTGACCGCCTAACATTTATTAGGGTTTGACCAAACCTCATATATAAATATGACTAATAATATGAGTGCTAAGTGAGAGCCAGTAGAAAAACCAATACCAACTGGTGAAAAGATCACAAACAAAATGGCTACATCAAGTGATGCACTCCTATTGTTTCTTCTCATGATGTGTTTCTATAACCCAGCCTTTGCAGATTCTTTCAACAGGAATAGGACTCAAACTCCAACCAACCTTCCATCTAACCATTTAGAAGCACACTACTCAATTTCAAATGACACCACCAACATCAACATACTCTACTTTCAAATTCAAAATGACATGAGTACCCCTGGTGCAGTGCCGTACATGTATTACATGAACGCAGATACTCCGTACTATTTGAAAAAAGGAAAACCTTATACTCGACTTGCCAATTTGGATCGCCAATCGTGTAGAGTGTATTGGGACACAAAGCCAATTACTGGACCCTTCTACTGTGCCGCTTTCGATGTGTACGATCCAAGAATAGATGGAAACAATCATAAAATGTACTGGTCGGTGAGAAACGATGGCGTGTATAAGAGTTATGATAACAGTAGCTGGAATAAAAACAAGAGTTGGAAAACCTCAACCTATACTTCTAGTTGTAATTGAATGCTCAACTTGATGTATTAAGAATAAATGGTGTCTCTTCTGTTGTTCTAGTTTCCTTCTCTGTTGGTATTGTAATACAAAGTTAATTAAATCTATGAATTCATTTTTAATTTACTATGAGTTGCTTTTATATAATAATATGTTGCTGCATTATTTTATAAATTGAATTTTTTTTTATTTTTTTTGTAATCATCAGTATAATTTGAATTTGTTAAATGAAATGTTAATATAATATTAAACAATGCCAATAAAATATAATATTGTATTAAAATTAAACTCTAAATCCAACTCCAAATTTCAAAAAGTGAAACATATATTTGTCATTAAACATTTCTAACTTAGCAGCAGGGGTGAAACCACAAGGGGCTAGATAACTAGGAAGGGGATCACCGTCCTCATTTTCATTAAAATTTATCTCTTAGATTAAATTCAGAGAAATGTAGTGTAGAATAAATTTGTTCCCTTTCATCATTATTATTCCTTATTTGTTAAAAAATTTAGAGAGCTCTTTAAATCTATCAACATATATTGACTCACTATTGTATTGTCCTACTTAATGTGTATTTTAATTTTTTTAGCCTCTTCTCACAAAATTTTCTTGCTCCGCTCAACGGTATAAGCAAATATTGTGTGAAACCTTAATTATGCATTTGTTTTTTTGGAAATTGTTTCAAGGATATCTCCAGCCGAAAGCTAAGAACTAATCTCCTAGAGGCCGAGAGATCAAGCGATTGTGCGTACAGCCTCTTCCAAAAAGTATTTTTTATACACATGGCTAGAGATCGAATCTCTATCAGCATGTTTAAATGACTCAGCTATCTACCAACTGTGTCGGACTTTATTGGTGATTATTATGTATTTGTTAGTAACAAAACAAGTATACCATTGCATTAGAAACCCAGTATAGAAAGTCTGGCTTATAGTTTTAAAAAAAAAAGAGTCTAGCTTAGTAGCATTGGTTTAAATAATGCCAAAGACCGAGCTAAACCACACTTCTTTGTGTGTGAACAGTCCGAGGCGGTGAAGAATATCACAAAGAATATTTCTTAAAATACACATTAATTATTAAATTAAAATGTAAAATTAATTAATATTTTTAAAAATAAAATATTTAATTTTTTCTTTAAATGATTGAAAAATTAATTTATTGATTTATTAAGATGCTTAAAATTAAGGTCTTATAGCCCAACCTAAGATGACATTGACAGGAAATTGAAGTCTTTCCCTACTCACTCAACTCTATTGCACCAACTGAGCTACCATGGTTGGGTGTTTGACATGACTTGTTAGCTTAATATATAAGTCAAATTATAAGTTTAGCCTGATTTATTTTTGAAAAATATTGGTCTAGCCTATCAAATCTACTACCTAACAAGTCTTTAAAAATAAATATACATTCTCGAAAATATAGGTTATGATTATTTTGTTTATATTGTATGTTTAAGTTGATGGAAAGTTAAAATAGTACAATAGTTCAGTTACACCATAACCCAAAATATCATTTTATTAAAAAATAATAAAATAATATTTATTGAATAATACAGACCAGGCTTCGAGATTTAGACAAAACCTTCTAAAATAAGCTTGTGACCTTATTTTTCAAAGAGACTTTTTAATGAGCTAGGAAAAGTCAAGTCAGGTCATAGGTAAGCCAAATTATAGACTCCTCACAAATCACATGGTTCATTTATATCCCTAGTGGTGAGTGGAGTCAGTGGCGGATCCAGAAAAAAAAGTTTATGTTTGCACTCTTATGGTTAGGGCTGGCAATATGATCTGGCCCGCCCCAACCCATCGAAAATGGGTCGGCCCGCCCCGGCCCGTTTTGACAAAATGAGCTGAATTGAGCAACCCGGCCCGTTTTATGAGTGGACTTACAAGCTGCAGACCAATCCGCCTAAAATAAAAAATTCATAAAAATAAAATATAAAATATATAATTCTGCATAAAAAATTCTTTAAAATATAAAAAAATTCATAAAAAAAAATCTGCATAAAATCCTAATCTGCATATGAAAGTGCAACAAAAGAAATAAGAGTATATATGAGAAAGTATATAAGAAGCAAGACCCGTTACTTATAAGATTATGTCTCTTATAATTAAGTTCTCAAAAATATATTAAAAAATCTGGTCTTCTGCGAAGTAGAATTTGCTTTTTATCATCAGTTGGAAACAATATAGAATTTGCTTTTTATTCATATATATTAACAAATAAATAAATGAAATAAAGAATGTTGTAATTATATAGCATCTTTCAGGATTGAAATAAAGTAACGATTGTGGACACAGAGACAGGACAAATACCCATCACATACATGAAAAAAATCCATACCGCATTGTCAATTAACTCAATCATGATACCAAATTGAAAAGGGGTGGCTAGAGAAAGAGAAGATGAATAGATTATACCAAATTTAACTGGGTATCATCATGATATGTGAAGCAAGACTCCCACTGTTTTTTCTAAAAAATTATAAGAAGCAACCACTCAACTCAACCTTTGAAAACGCGTCCTCACTTTGGATAATTTGATCTTATTTAATTTGGGTAATATAAAAAAGGGATTTGGCGGGCTAGCCCGTCCCATGGCGGGCCAAGCCCGGCGGACTGATGGGTTTGGCGGGCTGAAAAACTCAACCCACCTGTCCCGTTTGGCAGGGGGCGGGCCAGCCCGGCGGGTTCAGCCCATTTTGCCAACCCTATTTATGGTGGGGGTTCGAGGGCAGCGCCCCCGAAGATTTTTTTTTAAAAGAAAATTTTAAATGTATTAAAAAATATATAAACAAAAAAAGAAAAGAATTATTGGGGTTGGTTGGTTGGGTCCATGTTAGTTAAAATCCCGATTTAAATATGTGATTTTATGATTTTACGATTTTTTTTAATCAAAACGATTTCATCAAAATTCCAAACACTTTTACAATTTTATGATTTTTTTACGATTTTTTTTATGTTAGGATTTTACGTTTTATGATTTTGTATCCTCCTTCCGATTTTAGGTAAGATCCTGATTTTAACTACTATGGTTGGGCCTATGTGTATTTTTTTCTTTTCAATCTTTTTAAATCTTTTTTCTTTTTTTGTTACTTGACCTAAATCACCCACCTTTTAAAAAAAAAATTCTTAAACTTGTGTCTGAAAGTGCAGACAGCGGCAATTGTGTGTGTCCGCCACTAAGTGGAGTGTATTTGGGGTATAACGGGAGTAGGTACTCTTTTATCAAAAAAAGAAAAAAAATAAGGATATGAAAAGAAATACTTTTTTCCATTTTAATAAAAGATGTATCAAGTGATCTGTATATATC
Organism: Gastrolobium bilobum; assembly: GCF_033153095.1. NCBI lineage: Eukaryota > Viridiplantae > Streptophyta > Magnoliopsida > Fabales > Fabaceae > Gastrolobium > Gastrolobium bilobum. The sequence continues at coordinate 29,951 of NW_026897565.1, forward strand.
CGTAGTACCGAAAATATTTTGGTGGCAAGTGATATCATGTCATGTTTGTAAGCATATATGGTCTAGAGTGATCAAATTATAATATTTTAATAAATAATTTTTAAATTATATTCTTTTATAAAATTTTTAAAACTATATTATAGTGTTAATCAATCATTCTGCAGGGTTCTGAGTGTCGATTAGCTCCTTAGTTATGTAGCAAACAAGCTTTGATTGATGTTGTTTTGAATATGTTAATGGCTATTGGCAAGGCTAGAGTGTGGAAAACTTCGTGTGATAGTGTCCACTTTTGTGCATTCCTCCTCCAAACAATACCTTTAGTCCTTTACCAATGAATTGAAGCAACTGATGATAAAGAATTGAATTTGAAGACCGGTTAGCATTTTATACCATGGACACAAATTTATCTAAATTAAACTAACAAAATTTTTAAAATTAATTGTTGAGACGGGGAGAAAGATGGATATCGTTTCATCGTAATCAAATAAAAGGATATTTATCTATGTATTTCTATGGCCTGACTTTGCATCACACCATCATTAAACATGGCAACGACAAAAGACAATATGCAGTGACAGTATTGAAAGAAAAAATGAATCAAGTTCTTCATTATTATCTGAGTAGTTGGATCATACAACATGTTTATAACCATGAATGGAAAGTTGGCAATAGAGCTCTAATCTAACATTTAATGCTTTCTGTCTTGGAAATAGGTCAATGGTAATATCAAATTGAATTCAAACTGTCAAAGTCTCCTCAACATCTAATTTATCAATATTTTTGTTGTTATGTATAATGAGTCAGAATGGTTGCTCAAGATTCTGAGGTGGCAATGAACTCAACATGAATTTAAAGTATTTCATGTTAATTAAATATATCTTTTATCAGTTTGTTCCATTTCTTGTTAGGAAAATGATCCAACGTTGAAAGGAAGGGTAAAGAAAAGTGATGCTCATGAGATGCATAGTTTTTATCATCATTACTACAAAAAATATATTCAAGCTTTACAAAACGCTGCTGATAAAGATGACCAGTATGTTAGATAATGTGCAATAGTATATATTCTGTGCCTGTTTTGTGACTAACAGTGAGCTTGTCTTCTTACTTTCAGTGCACAGCTTACCAAGGCATATCAGACTTCTAATGTTCTTTTTGAGGTTTTGAAGGCTCTTAACGTGACACAATCTATGGAAGTTGATCGCGATGTTATTTTTTCCAGCTCCTAGGATGTTATCTTTCTATTTGTGTTTCATTTTTATGTGAACCTTTATTTGTATTTAATTTAGCTGGCATTTAGATTTTGGAGACTCAAGATAAAGTTGCTTAGAAAACCGAGATTTTATTACCATATAATATTCTTCCTCTTGATCCTGACAGCGCAAATCAGGCAATAATGAGATTTCTGTAACAATGATAAGAAGTTTGTAAGTTGTAATTAAGAATGGGATTAATCTCATCTTCAATTATGTGACAGTCATTTCATGATTGCGAACATCAATGAAAGTTTTTTCAATTTAAATTTGGCCTGAAAAAAAAGGAAGCCAGAAGCAGCATACTTGAATACAAATTTCAGTGTCCTATTTGCAGAATTAGTTTTAAAATACTACCTTTGTGGGTTCTGTAGACAAAACTACAAAAGATAGTCAATATCTAGTTTTCATAACAATTAAGGGCAACTAAGCAGATGATAAAAAACTAATTTTTTTTTTTTAACGTGAGGCTAGAGCCTGGTGAGGGCCTTAGTGGCGGAGCCCGAAATTAATTTTAGCCGTAGTCAAAGAAATTTGACATATCAAATTATTAAAATATTTTTGTAATTATACAAATCTATTAGGAAAAAAATTTACTTAAAATTTTTAAAGTGATAGGATTGATATTATTTTAATAAATAATAAATATTCATTTAACATTTAAAAAATAATATAAAATTAAATTAGTAGAGAAAGCGCAAATTATATGTATATATACATATATGAAATTTTCATGTGATTTTTATGAACCTTTTCGTATGATCTTTATGAACATTATTTCATGTGATATTAATGAAAATTTATTTCATGTGATGTTAATAAAAATTTATTTCGTGTGATCTTTGTGAATAATTTTTTTTATCTTTTATATTTTAATTTGGTTTGGGTCTATAAACTTTAGTTTGCAGGCCTTACAGATTGTATTAGGTTTTTATAATAGGTCAGGTTAGACCTATAAATCAAGTCTTTAATAAGCTAATAGGTCAATGTAGGCTCTAAATCAAGACCTTACAGAGGCTTAAGCTATCAAAGCCAAAACATGGCCTAACTTGACCCATTTATACCTCTAGTCATGACCTCTGAAGAACATCATCAACGTAGAGGAACAACACTTGAAAAAGGGTATTCTAATATATTATAGAATTGTAAATAATCTGTACAAAGGGTTCTCTATTTATAGAGAATATTTGACCTAATTTTAACCTAATGGGCTTGGCCCAATACAACAAATAAATGACTAAATAATAACTAAATAATTATTATTTACAACACTCCCCCTCAAGCTGAGGAATATATATTTATCATTCCCAACTTGCTAGTAAGTTCTTGAAATATGTTTGAAGGAAGCCCCGTTGTTAATAGATCAGCTAATTGACGCCCAGTGGGAATGTATGGAGTTGTAATCAACCCGCTATCAAGTTTCTCTTTGATGAAATGGCGGTCAACCTCAATATGTTTAGTCCGATCATGTTGGACTGGATTATGAGCTATACAAATAGCGGACTTATTATCACATAGCAGCTTCATAAGACTTACCAGTGGTTCAGACGATTGAGGTTGCTGGTGAAACAGTATGGGTTGTATCTCAGGTGTATTTGAAGGTTCTGATACACCAGGAGCAGACACACTAGGAAGAGAGAAGATTGATCCAGACTCAAAGAAGGATGGGGACGAGTCTTCTGAAGAACTATTCTCCCCCTGACGATGAGGACCCAGGAAATAAGATTCAGATTCTTGAAAGGTGACATCCATAGAAACAAAAAATTTCCGACTTGGTGGATGATAACACTTGTACCCTTTTTTATAAGGGTTATAACCAAGGAAGACACACTTAAGAGCCCTAGGATCCAACTTACTCCGATGTTGTTTATGAACATGGACAAAGGCAACACATCCAAACACTCTTGGTGGAAGGCTCTGCAATATGGGAACAGAAGGAAAGAAGGAAGTCATGGAATGAATAGGACTGATATTGTTAAGGACCCGTGAAGGTAAACGGTTGATCAAAAAAGTTGCAGCTAATACTGCTTCTCCCCAATAAGAACTAGGAACAGATGTCTGAAAAAGTAGTGCTCTAGCAACTTCAAGAAGGTGACGATTTTTCCTTTCAGCAACCCCGTTTTGTTGAGGGGTATCAACACATGTGAGCTCATGAATCATACCTCTGTCTGAAATGAATTGTGACAGGCGTTGATTGACGTACTCAGTACCATTATCAGATCTGAGTCTTTTAATACCCTTACCAAACTGAGTCTCAACCATGTGATGAAACCGAATAAATATCTCTGGTACTTCAGACTTGTCTTTCATCAAGTATATCCATGTTATCCGAGTACAATCGTCAATAAAAGAAACAAACCACCTTGCACCTGAAACACTGTGCACTTTAGAAGGGCCCCAAACATCAGAATGGATAAGAGAAAAAAGTTCCCTGCTTTTAATAGTGCTAGAAGGAAATGACACTCGATGGTGTTTTGCAAATTCACAAACATCACAATGAAAGGTCTCAACCGACTTATTGAGAAACAGAGAGGGGAACATAGACTTCAAAAGACTAAATGGTGGATGCCCGAGACGCTTATGATGGAGCCAAATCATAGACTCTGCAGTAGAAGGATGACATGTCATTAATAACTGATTTTTGCTAGCATGGTCTGGAAGGAGATGATACAACCCATCCTGTTCATTAGCAACTCCAATTGTCTTCTTCGTGGTAAGATCCTGAATAAGACAATGAGAAGGAAAAAATGTGATAGAACAATTCAAATCAGTTGTAAGTTTTTGAGTGGAGATAAGATTAGTAGAAAGCTGAGGAACATAAAGAACATTTTTAAGAAACAAGGAAGGTTGAATTTGAATGTTACCAGAACCAATAACTGATTTATGGGATCCATCAGCTACGGATATAGTATGACTAACAACAATAGGATGATATGAACAAAACAACTCAGTACGACAAGCCATATGATCAGTTGCACCAGAATCCAAAATCCATGAGGTTTTAAAATCAGTGCAAGAAGCAAGAAGAGATATAGAACGTGTGCTCTTACCAGATAAGATCGAAGAACTATCATGCTCGGCCATTCTTTAACAAAAAAAGTTAACAACCAGCGATAAAATCAACCAAAAAGAATATCAAATGACCTCTGATCAGAAAAATAATTACAGATCCAGACAGAAGACAAGAAGACGAGAAGAATGGTGGTGGTCCGGTCCAAAAACACGGCCGCACGCGCCTCCACGCGCCGGAGAAAGGAGCTGCGCGTGGGATTCACTCGCCGGGAAAGGGGCGGCGCGTGAGAGCGCGTGGATGGGCTTCGCCGGCTGAGATTTTTCTGGTGTGGTCGTCCGGTGAGCGCGCACCTGTCTGTGGGTGGTCGCGGTTGAAAAGTCGCCGGAAAGTGGTCCAAACGGTGAAGACAGATCTGATTGGAGGCGGTCGGAGGTGTTTCGGTCGTTTGTGGCGGAGGAACAGTGCGTAGAATGACAGATCGGAAGAAAAATAAGGTCAACAATGGTCCCCTTGGTCCAAAAGGTCCCCGGAAAAATTTTCCGGTGGCGGCTGATGGCGGCAAGAGGGAAAGAAATTAGGGTTTTGTTAAAAAAGAAGATAATATGTGCGGAAGCAAAGCCCTCAGATCGAGAGCTCTGATACCAACTTGAAAAAGGGTATTCTAATATATTATAGAATTGTAAATAATCTGTACAAATGGTTCTCTACTTATAGAGAATATTTGACCTAATTTTAACCTAATGGGCTTGGCCCAATACAACAAATAAATGAGTAAATAATAACTAAATAATTATTATTTACAACAACAACAAACTTCATAATTAGAAAGAAACATGGAACAATCAGCTCCAAATGTTTAAAATCATTTAAATGACAATGGATCCACATAAATCATTTAATCAATGTTTAGATATTTTAAAAATACAAAAAACAAAACAAAGAAATTGTTGATAAATATGTACAAGAAATTTTCATTTCTCTTTAAGAGTTTTCACTGATTAATCGCCAAAATTCTCATTCCTGTTGTGAAATCAAATACAAATAACACCCAGAAACGATTCAATTCCATTACCAATAGCAACTGTAGCTCTATTTTTTAAAAAAAAAGATAAATGTAAAACAGCACTCTATTTTTTCAAAAGAAATAAAATCAATAAATACAACCACACAAAAAAAGGGCATGAATTTCACTCATGTTAAAAACACTTAATAATGTTATCAAAAAAAAAAAAACACTTAATAAGCTTACCAAAAAAAAAAAAAACACCTAATAAACAATTATGGTTAGCAAAGACAAAAAATTTCTCTTTTACAAGGTTCAAAAATTATATCAATTTTTTCCTCAAGCTGACAATATAATTACGAATGTATTCTTAAAATCTTGAGAAAGGAATAAAACATCGTACCTTGTTGCAGAATGATTGGGTTTCGGGTAGTGAGTGCAAATAAGAAATAAAAAGGTTAGAAAAAACCCTAATTGAAAAAAAAATGAAAGAAGAAGAAGAAATTAAGAAAAAAGCAATATGTTATATGGTCGTACATGCAAAGCTGCTTCAAATCTTCTTATGTTACTATTGTTACAATTTTAGCTAGAACCAACTTATAAGTCCAATTATAATTACTTATATAATTTTATATATTAAAAAAATTTATTAAAATATAACCGGGACTCAAATCCTACCTAAATATAATGTAACGCCATATAATGTCCGCAAGTGAAACTACAATAAATTAGTAGGAAAAATAAATAAATTGAAAAATAAATAAACCAGGGAACAATTTGGGAGCAATACGTAACTGAGTCAAGTGTATA
>NW_026897566.1:0-35263 GCF_033153095.1 Gastrolobium bilobum
AGCCCATTTGCAAGTGCATTATCTCCATAATTTCAGGACATCTAAAGGAAATTTGGGCAGTCAACATGCCTTATGTATAAGGAACATAAAATGATGATCCAACAAATTTATTTCTCCTTGAGATGTTCTAGCAAAGAAACAGCAATAGGGCCATAGCCCCCAATAAATAAGCAAACTGGCCTTGCAGCTGAGTTCCAAAAGCTTTTGACACTAAATTCAAAGATCAAAAGCATTCCGATCACAGCATCGGGATCTGAGATAAAGAATAAAGACTGGATTTGAGAGATGGGATCTTGGCAAAAAGATCACACCCCAATCTGAAATATAAATATGAAGACAGATTGCAATCCTTACGACAGGATGACACTTGAATCTGAGATAAAGACCGACCCTCCAAAATATAAATGGCTGTGAAATAAAGATCTGAGATACAAATTGGAGATAAAACGGAGATGGATATGGCGAGATCCAATCCAAGTTAAAGGCGGATATGGAGAGATCCAATCCGGGATAAAAATAAAGATCTGAGATACAAATCGGAAATAAAATGAAGATGGATATGGCGAGATCCAATCCAATACAAGTTAAAGGCGGGTATGGAGAGATTCAATCCGAGATAGAAATAAAGATCTGAGATATAAATCGGAAATAAAACAAAGACGGATATAGCGAGATCCAATCCAGAATAAATATAAATCCAGGATATAAACTGGAAGACGGACCCAATCCGGGTTCAAACATAAGAATAATGCATGCATGTGACATCAAGCCTGGTTCAAGGAAAGCGGGAGGACACTTCCGTAATCCAAACTGAACTAAAATTCAAGAGGGAAGATTGAAGCGACACTAATCAAGTCATCATGACGCCTTTGCAATTGAAACTCAGGCAAAAAGCCGAGTTGGATATTATGAAACAACGGTATACGAATCCGGGTTAAAATAAAACGAGGGAACAATTAGATACCTTCGTAAATATGGATCCTTGTGTTTCTGATGAATCAAAACAAATCTGAGATACAAGCGCAATTTGTCATGTTGAATCTGATCAAGTCGAAATGCTCCGTACTAAGGTCGAAAGACCCAAGTGGGACATGTGATAATACTGCCTTTATCTTGGATAGTACCGGGTTATGAAACCCAGGTCATGATTGAATGCGACAATGATCGCCTTCATCAATGCTGACTTAACAAAATGTTAAGTAAAAACAAACATGCGTTATGGAGAGTGACAAAAAGTGGAATCCATATAATGCTTTGACCTCGGCCAGGTCAATATACCGAAACTCGTAAAATGCACGAGTTGCGAAAATAAGAATTTATTCGAGTTGTAAAAATAACCCGTCTCGGATGAGGGACAACTCGGGTAAGGTTTGATATTCTTAGAAAATTGCCTATGTTACAAACCTAGATAACAAGGATACAAGCTTGTTTATCAAAATCAAGAGAATGGTAAGTCCTTAGAAGTATTTAACGAATACTTCTGGCAACTCTGGAATTTGATGAACCTCGAATACTTAGAAAAATATATCTAAGTTATCAGGGAGGCATAAAAGTCAAGATGCGAGTATAAAGGCAAAATCATTCAGCGGCAGTCTTAACCCATTCTATTTGAACGTCACGGGAATGCAAGCCGGACTCAAAAAGGTGAATGGTTTTTATCAAATCAAAATCTGTGAAACACACGGTATGCACAACCGGGTTGAAACAGAAGACTTTATCACAACGAGATTCTGGCAAAGCCGAGCTCAAGTGAATAAAGCTACAGTATATAAAACTGGGCTAAATTCAACTCTGCAAACGAAACATGCGGAGAAACGGGAACAAAACCTCGTAACATCACCGAAAGAGGGATCTCAAAGATCCTCAAATCAGCAAAAAAGGCAAATTGCAAAAGCAAGTCAGTATTCCGACATAAAAATGCTTGAGTTAAAGTAATACAGCCCGACAACCCGGATTTCCCGACTGCCGGACTGGGGGGCAAGTGCAGGAATACAACCAAAATTAAAAAAAAGAAAGCAACAATCCTCATAAGTCAATATCTCGGTACGACAGTCAAAAAGACTGGTCAACTAGTCCGAGCTACGTACCTCGACCAAAAAAGTTGAGGGAGGAATGTTGAAACAACATACACAATACTCGGCTCATGAGGCCCGACACCGAAGAAAGAAAGAAATAAGAAAAAATAAATCCAAAACACGGATCGACAAGAATCCATGAACATGGATCAATGAACCGCCACGATCCCGATGACAGTAATAAAACTTCCGCAAAGAGGTCAAAGGGAAAAAACTTTCGTACTTCCCATAGAGACCTCGGTCACAAAAGTTTGACCAACAAGATTATGGTTCAACAGACTTCGCTTTGGACACCCTAACTACCGGGAAGGAAAACAAATGAGGATATCTGAAGAAAGAATTCGACATAAAGTTAAAGCCATACATCACAAAACAAAGGCTCGGACCATGAACATGGCCGACTTCCAGACACTGAGAATAAAATATTCGCAAATGCGAGAAAGAGTAACGAACAGGAACCCTATATCCCGAACACCCAGACTTTCGGACTGATGGGCAACAACCCGGGATAAATTTCGGATAACAAATGAAAACAAGTTTGGAGAGATGGGATCCTAGAAATAGGATCACACCCTAATTCGCGATGGAATGAAGACGGATTTGGAGGGACGGGATCCTGGGAAAAAATCACGCCCCAATCCGCGATAAAATGAAGACGGGTTTGGAGAGATGTGATCCTAGAAAAAGGATCACACCCCAATCCGGGATAAAGACCCATGATAAAAATCTGGAGTAAAGAATGAAGACAAGTTTGGAGAGATGAGATCCTAGAAAAAGGATCACACCCCAATCTGAAATGGCTCACAAGTCAAAACGGTGAAATAAGTCGAAGTCAAAAAATGACACTCTGGCAAGAAGCCGAGTCAAATATTATAAAGCCAAGGTATTGGAAATCTACGTCTAGCAACGTGCAAGAACCTGGGTAGAAAACGGGTTAAAAATAAAAAGCACACTGCATGATTGTGGCTTCTAGCTGAGGCATAGGAAAACGAAAGGACGCTTCTGAATCCTAATTGTTGTCAAAATAAACAACATGTGTACAAGCTATTATAAATGAAATCAGGCTTGAAAAATAAAGGGCAGATTGGTACGACCTTGATCAAGTCACCATGGCGCCTCAAATTTGAAAACCTAATTAAGATAATTGGGTTAAAAGAAAAAAGTGGAATCCGCATGAAAGATCTTGGCTAGGTCATTTTGTTCAGTTAACGCTGAAAAGCTAAATCTGAAACAATAAAGCCACAGTGCAAGAAGTTGGGCTCAAAGCGAAAGCCTCGGAAGGAACACCTACGAGCTCGATGTTAAAAGAAGGCAAACACTGCCTCACCAAAGCACCACCTCAGCCAAAAAAGGTTGAGGGAGAAATATGGAAACAACATATTCAATACTCGGTTCACTAAAATTGGCTGAATGAATGACAGTTAATATCTGCAACCGCTGACCCAATTAAGTCGGCCAAGAAAAGTTCCAACCAAAGAAAATTTCTTCAATAAAGATGCCAAGTCAAAGCAGGAATTCGACTGCTAACTTGAATAAAAGGAAATTCAAATGCAGAGATTACTGCTATTTCATCCCGACAGCCTGGACAACCAAACTACCGGGCTAGGGGGCAACTTTTAGCCGGGTTACATGGATGAGGCTTGGGGGAAACTCACCAGTTGGATCTCAACTACTCAAGCACACTCGTTACGCGGTTGAACATGCAGAGTATCTCGCCGGGTTCATGCATGACCCGACCATATAATTAGCTATGGAAAATCACATCTGGAAAATCACCTCCGATTCCAGGAGAAAATTCAAGATGTATGAATATGGTATGATGCTTGGGGGCAACTCGCCAGTTGGATCCCAACTACTCAAGAACATCCCAAACTCGGCATAGGGATACATGAAACGTTTTCCCGGGTTTATGCTCAGCCTGCCGAGATAAGGGGCAATAAGGACCCCGGTTGAAAAATCCTAAGATATAAGAAGCATATATGCAAAGAGTTATGCAGAGTTTAAAAAACTCAAACGCTCTCAGCTCGGCAGAAAACCTAAAGCAGGATATAAAGAAATTCACCCCGGCAACCCGGATACCCAGATAGCCTGGCTGAGGGGCAACTGTTATGGACCTGACAAAGGCCTATATTCTAGAAGGTCCAATAAAGAACAACACAAACAGGAAGGGAATCTTCTATTAATGATGATCCTATCCAGACAGCTAAGCAGCCTACATTCTAGAAGGCCCAAATAGGGCTAACAACTAAGAGAGAATTAAGGAAATATTCCTTAATTATGCTAATCTTACTACGACAGTAACGAATCAACAATTGGACCTCCAATGCTCCTGAGAGGCCCAAAAGTCCACTCCTGCCAGGTAACCCATCTATTAATAAGGGGTTAAACTAATAAGGTACACACACTCTAAACCCTCTCTCTCTTAGCTTGTCACTGTGCACACACCCCACGCCTTGACTATGTCGTTATATTATAGTGCACAATGATCCGCTTATCTTTAGGGTACCTCTCCTATAGGTACCTGAGAGAGGGCAAACAAATCCAATATTAACATACCAATCACTGATTGGACATTCACGATCTATCATATCGTAACAAATATAAATTTATATTGCAAGATGCATCTACAATTTCCTTTGATTTATAATTTTCTTTTTCTGCAAATATATATATATATATATATATATATATATATATATATATATATATATATATATATTAAATTGAGAGGAGTTTTAACTATCAAAAGTGATGTAATTGAGAATCCTTTCAGTTATAAGGGACATTTTACCTTCATTTGTTGTAACTCTTTAAAATAAAATAAAATTTTGTTATAAAAAAAAAAATAAAAAAAATTCAATTCCTACACTCTGTTGCCACATGTGCCTATGTTAATAGTCATGTATAAGAGAAAAAAAAAAAAAAAAAAAAAAAAAAAAAAACAGAAGTGTGAACAAAAGGAGAAGAATTCAACCTACCAAAAAAAAAAAAAAAGGGAGAAGAATTCAATATCAAGATAAGCTGTCGTTATTATAAACTTAATGTTCATTGAATTACCATTATGTTTCGAGACCTATTTGAAATCGGATGCGCTAAGGCGGTAGAAGTTAAAAATGATACCCACTGGGTGTAGCGCACACGGCGGATAGAGTGGGTATTTGATTCTTGTTAAATATATCTTTTGAAAGAAATGATGATTTTTAATTGTGATTAAGTCTTGACTCAAGTATAATCTTATAGCTGACTCAAAAGAGTTGAAGCTTGTAGGAATATTGGGGCGACTTGTCTTAAAAGAGTAATTATGGTCGGTAAAAAATGATAAATTTTTATATTCAAATTGAGTTGGTCAATGCTATATGTAATATTTTTAGGAAAAAGTTATACTTATCACATTTTTTCTTACCTCCTCTTATGATTAATCTTATTATTATTGGATTTAAATCAAATCAACAGCTCTTATTTGATATTGTTTTATAATCGTTGATTTGATTTTGATCCAACAGTAATAAATTTGATTATAAAAAGTTGTAAAAAAAATGATAAATATAACTTATCTCATATTTTTATACGTATATAATATATATATATTTTGGAAATAATATAATATTTTATTAATTACTGATAAATAAAAGTTTTTTTAATCTTCAATTAGCCATATTGGACTTAGTAAAAGAGCTAAGTTCAACCAATGGAAATATAGAGAAACAAATCACCAATCACAAGCAATGTTTTTCAACCAGTAAAGCCACGCCTTGTGTCCCTCTCTATATATATGTGCACTACCTCCTCCTACTGTTACCATCTGACTCAACTTGCTTTCTCTCATCATTCTACTTTTCTCCTCAGTGTTAGATCTCACTCTTTATGTGTATATACATATTTTTTTCCGAGGTATATATATATATATATATATATATATATATATATATATATATATATATATGATTCTTCTCAGACTTGAGCACTTCACAGCAATATTTGTATATCTTTTTATTTCTTCTAAGCACTTTTCCCTTCCCCTTTCCTATTGTCATTTGGTTCTTTCACTCTTAAGAGGGATTGTTGTTTGGGTTTGATATCTTACCTGCGTTTCCTTTTCTTCTTCATCATCATCTTCATCTTCTTCTTCTTCTTTTTAAGGGCAAAAGCATGTTTTCAACCCACACATCATCACCTATAGATTTTGAAGGTAACTAACTGGGTTGAAATCCCATTTGCATCAGTTTTATTCGATCTTTAGAGGTTCTGAAAGTATGAGCTTTTGTTATTCTTTTTGGTCAAGTTGGTTTTTTTTCTTTTTTCTTTTTCAAAAATAGGGGATTTGGCTTTTGTTTTGTATTGTTCTGTGGAATGAGTTCATCTGGGTAGATTCCTTTCAGTACTAAACATACTTTAACCCCAGTGACTAGCCACATCAGCTACACCTCAACCTTGCTGCTAAAATTTGCACATAAAATCTCTATTTTGTTCTACCCTTTTTTTTTTTTTTACTCTCTCCTTAATTACTGTCTCTATGTTTCATGATGTTCCCTTTTTTTAGTTTCAGTTTGGACAATTTTCCGTGAGATTAATCTTTTCTGTGTGTAACTTGTGGCTTTTTTTAGCTGTGATATAAACTTTTTCATGAGATTGGCAATATAAACTTTCTTTCAGGAGCTATAGTTGCATGGACACAGATTCACAGTCGTTATTTGCGGATGTAGCATCATCAAGATTCACATGCAAATGCAGGTGGGGTTCGACTCTGATGCAATCTAAGCATTCTGCCAAGCCATAGGTCTTTTGAAGTGAGAATCTTGATGATGCTGCATCAGCCATAAACGACTTTAAAAAAAGGTTGGATATGTACTATTTTGGGATAAACCACATATATCCTTTATCAGATACAATTTTGTTCGAGTGGATCCAGAATTAAGTTAATTCTTTCCAAAAATGATATTGAAGAAGATCAAATACATGCTCTCATTCTTACTTGTTCAGTTCATATGCACCGACTGAGTTACTCGTTAGTTGGATAAATACTATTCTACCCCCCCTCAAAAAAAAAAGTGAGCAAAAACAAAAACTGTTGTTGAGATTGCACACACCCCAAACCTTCAGATACTGTCCATGATCTGCATATTTAAACAAGAGCAGGTGACCCCTTTGGGCCTTTCCACTTTGCTTTTTGTTGTTGTCAGGTGTGTGAATTTTTTATTGGCACATTAATGGATAGAGGTATGGCCTAGCAGTGTTTCTTTTTATTATTATTGTTACTATTACAATATTACTATACACTAATTAGCTCTTCTGTATTTTGCAGACAATCCTAGGTTATCTCAAATATAGGCTATTTGGAGGCTGAGAGGAACGGTTGTTAGGTCCTTTATGTGCTGACTTCAAAAATTCTATGAATATTCCCTTTTCAACAGAAATGCTGGGATGGAAATGGTGTCCTTTCAGTTTCTAAATATAGATGGAGATATGACTTTATCCAAATCTAGTGAGAGTGTTATAGAGACAAGCACAGAGAGAGGAAATTAGTATTTGGATCTTAGGGTACTGAGCAGTGTTGAGTTCATGCTGCCATTATTTTGGTAACTATTATTTTTTATGAGTATTATTTAGACTTTCATTACATAAGTTTCATATCTATAATATTGCTATAGCAAAGTTAAATAATTTTTTACTTGATGATTTACTGATCTCTAAGAAACTTCATCAGAGCCTATAGTTTGGTCCCTTTAGTTAAAGAGTAAGTGAAAACAAGAGTGGAAGGATAAGTTGATTGTCACCTTGTGATTCTGATTCTACTAGCTAAACATTTTTCAGGGAGTTTTGGTTCCCGTTCCCACAAGCTTTGTCCTTGTTACTACATATTAATATTATATAAACAGGAATTAAATATGTTTAATATAGAGGATAATATAAGCAGATTATTGAAAATTGAAGCAGGCTTGGGAACTTGGATGTACAAAACTAGGACATAATAATGGACATTAATGTCCTGGTTCTATGGTCGAGGATTTGGCTTTAGCATATACAGTAATAATCATCAGTTACTCTGGGTTTTGGACCAACAAACGTCTTGCAAGTTGGACCCTTAATTGAAGGTACTCTCTATCTCAATGGCAGAGATATTTTAGTCCATATTTACCTATCTCTGTTGTAATGATGCTCAAACTTAAATAGTAGATCTTTTGCTTTTTTGTTATATATATATATATATATGGGTTAGGATCATTTTACACCAGTGTAAGTTACACTCTCAATCTTGTCCATTGATCCCACTTATATCTAAGGGTTCTAATTTTTTAGTAATGTGAGTCATTGGATACAAGTGGATCAATGGTCAAGATTGAGTGTAAGACTTCTAACTCTTACACCGGTGTAAGAATATCCTGCCCCTATATATATATATATATATATGTGTGTGTGTATAATTTGAAGTTTGATACCTTATATGAGAGAACCGTTAAATCAAAAAAAATGAATGGTGTCATGTTTACAAATCAGAGTCGTTGAACTTTTTTGATCTAACACCTCTCAGATGAGGTGTCAAACTTCAAATTTGATAACGGTATAAAAAGATCCTACCTCATATATATATATATATATATATATATATATGTATGTATGTATGTATCAACGACTCTGATTTGTAAGCATGTGACACTATTCATATTTTTTGATCTAACAGCTCTCAGATGAGGTGTCAAACTTCAAAGTTAACACTGGTGTCAAAGGATCCTACCTATATATATATATATATGTATGGGAAATGCATTTGTCATGTTACATGACAAATGAATAGCTCTTATGTTAAGAAAAAGACAAATTATATAATATTAAAAAAGTGAGAGGACACATTATTCAATGAATTTACTTTGTCTTTTTGTTAACATAACAACTATGCATTTCCCTATATATATATATATATATATATATATATATATATATACAAATTATATATATATATATATATATATATAGGAGGGTTATATTTACAAATTATTTTTTTACAAACTACACTATATACTTCTGGAAGTATATTAGGTTACACTATGTACTTTCGGAAGTACATAGTGTAATTAATTTGCAAAATTTTGTAACAAAAAGTTTATAAACGGATCATTCCCCATATATATGTGTGTATGAGAGGAAGATTATATTTATAACATATTTTTATAACATATTTTCGTTTACAACCATATTTTAACCGTTGATTTCCGTCAGTCAACGGTTTTTATTTTCACAAATCAAACTCATAAATTAATTATCAATTCATAATAAATCATAACCGTTGATTGGCAGAAATCAACGGTTAAGATATAGTTGTAAACGAAAATAGGTTGTAAGTATAATCTTCCTCTACATACATAGGGCACGTTATTGTGTAAAAATAAGAAATCTTACACCAAATCTTGGTCATTGATATGCTTGCATCTAACGGTTCACATGTCTAATAAATTAGAGCTATTAAATATAAATAAGATCAACGGTCAATATATAGAGTATAACTACTGTTATACTGTGTAAAATGATCATAAGACACAACACACACACAGAGATATATATATATATATATATATATATATATATATATATATATATATATATCTTCTTCATTATTAATTCATGATAGTGATGATTCAGTATATTCAAGATCGTATCATATATATGGAAATCTGTGAGCCCCCATCACTGTCCAACTCTTGGTTCACATATATACTCGCTGCTTCATCATTAAGAGGGCTATGTACGCCCTCTGTGCCCACTGTCCAACTCTTGACATATATACTCGCTGATTTAAGAGGGCTATGTACGCCCTCTGTGCCCAAAATTTAAGCTTGCCCTACTTCTTTGTACCTTGTAAAGAAGGCTGTGAACAATACATGTATTAGGTCCACTGCTCTTCATGTTCTCTCTCTTCATTGCTAAAGCGACATAATTTGCGTGGACTTGTTATCTAGGAAGTTGACGAGGGTAGTGTGTCTCTTGAGCATTTGGTTCTCCTGTTGCATTTATATATACCTAGCTAGTTGTGTGATGCTGCTAATTAGTACAAATGCACAAGTTTCTAATTTAATTTGGATTCTCTTATGTTCCCTCTAATATTATGAGAGAGAAATATATAAATTAAAGCAAGTGCAATATAAACCCTACACAAATAATAATGAGTTCTATAATAGTTGGTTTTGAGTTTTGTACGATCCAAATCTATTTCTAACCTTTAATCTTTGCCTATATTTCTATTGAAAGTGAGTGTGGCAGATAATGCACTTAATTAGTACATGCTAATTAATTTCAAGGAGTAACCAACTTAATCTTTGTTTGCAGGAGATCATTTAAGAGAATAATAGTCTCTTCTAATTTGGGGAGTCGACCTCTACCTTTAGCTTAATTCTGATTCACATAGATCTTTCGTAAGTACTTATTACATATTGGAATATACACTTCTTCCTCGCTTGTGCAATTATTCAACAGCCATTTCATTGCATCTCTATAAGCTGCATTAACTAATTTATGTCTTCATTTACATTCGATAAATATAGTCCATGCTCTATCTATTTAATTACTCTACTTAATAACTGATTGAGACTGTGTGATTGCCGTAATGAAAACAAGAACAATAATAATAATAATAGAAAAGAATAGGATTCAAGCAATAGCTTAAAAAAAAATTAATATCATACACATGTCATGGCGCATTCATTTTAATTTGTTCTGGCCAATAGAACTATTTTTTGAAGGATATATTTTCTCTTTCCTTTTTTTTCATGAATTTTCTTAACTTCAATTTTCAGAGGATGTGTTTGCCTTATTACTTCTGTTAACAGAAGTAATCATGTATAAGATATATGACATTGTCTTATTTACTGCTACCTTTGTACATCCATATCTATATATACATATCTTATTCTAATTAGTAGTAGGAAATAGTAATAGTTTTAACGGTCCACAATCCGTATTTTGTTGATGGATCATTTGCTTTTTTTTTTTTTTTTTTTTGGTGAACGATTATTTGCTTTTTATGTTGCTGATGTATGCATTTGATGAAATTTCTTGGTTTCCCTGCCTATTAATATGATATATAAACTCATATATGCTCATTAATTTAATGGCCTCATGGTGTTAACTTATATAATGTTGTGTTGAAAACTGGACTTGATTATGAGAGCATTTGCTCGTAGGAAACCCTAATTAAGTATAAGCAAAAACTTAATACTTCTTTTTCCAGAAGGATGTATCATATATACTAAACTCACTATATACTAATTAATTACATAATTTTGTGGATGAATAACTTTACTTTTTAGTTAGTTATATGGTTTAATTTCTTTCTATTAATTTTTCTGCACATAGTTTGTCGACTCAATACAACTATTGGGTTTATGTGCTTATAATCTTGAAAAAATCTTTCTTTATTGATATCCCATAATATATATTCAAATATTAGTTTTTGTAAGTAGCGTTTGTTCAAAAACTATCTTGTGTGGTAATTTTCATAATTAAGATGTAAAATATCATAATTTTCCTGTTTCCAATTTTTCACTGCACATCTAGGTAACTTTTACCTTCTGAGTCAAAATGTACATAATCACATGCCACTATGTACAACATATTCTGATGAGATTCCCACATCGTGTCATGTTGGGACGTTGGGGTAATGTAAAGAATCAATTCAATTCTTTGATCATATGAAGCAACCAATTTAATTCAACATTTTAAGTTTGTACGGAATGAGTATTTAATGATTTTATATTATATTTTTTCAACACACCCTCTCACGCAAGAGTTATTTGAGAGCGTGAATATTACACAAATTTATTTTTTTATTCTATTTTGTGCTGAATTAATTCCACTAAAAAAATGATAGAATGTAATGATCAAACTTATAACCAGCTCGTGGTCACCGACCATATAAGCAATCACTTCAACTCAACATGCAATTTCAACTTGTAAGTAAAGACTCATCAGTGATTTTTGTATTATATCTGTCCAACGAATGGTGAAACACGTTGATTTCCACATATAACTTTTATGTAAAGGATTCTCCTTCTGTTTTTACTAATTTTTTTTTAATAAATTATTCGGTATCCGATGATCAAATGTACGCCTACTAATTTGGATTGAAGCCACTGACTAATTCAGATTGGAGGCGGGGAGAAACGCATTGCTATTTTCTGCCTTAATGATATGCTGTAACTCCCAGTACAGAGATATATATTTGGCCAGATTTTGCTCGATTCAAACTTTTCATGAGGGAAGTAAAACTGTGAATTGATCATAGAGGGAAGAAATCAAAGAAATTGCTTTTTGACATGTGTTGGGAATCTGTCATTGAAACTGTGACTGGTGATTAGATTAAGACAGTCACATTTTGTCCAAATAGATATATGATAAGAGATTTCACACTTTTGTTCTTATTATATTATTTTCTTTTCACTAATATATGAGGTTGCTCAATGCTCATTAATTTGCATATTTGCATCTGGTAAAAAACAAACATACGATATGAATATTGTTGAAGTTGTTGGTGCCTGATGAATTCAAGAGGGTTAATTGAGTTTTATAAAATAATTTTTTAATTAAAATTTAACTCAAAGCAACAAATTAAGATAAAAATAGAGAGATATTGACACAGTAGTTTTTACGTGAAAATTTCAAAAAAAAGGGATAAAAATCACAGGCCCTAATATCGAATACTGAAATTCGATGGGCAACTCCACTATAAAACTTGCGTATAAGGAGTTCTTTAATATTCTAGTTTTCTAATTTATCCCTTACACAAATTCCCACATGTTATTATAGTTTTCCAGTAGGAAATCCTAACCTTTTAGGGTTCCCAAACCCTATCACACAAGGGTTGTTATTCTCAATTTTCAAAGAAAAGAGATATGTTAGTATCCCAGTTTCACACAAGTTTCCAAATACAGACCTTCAAAAAGGTTAAGAAGAAATTTACAATTAAAATGATTTATCTCAATTTTGTTCTCCTCAAGCATATAGGTAATCTGAATTATTATGGAGAAATATTCATTTTGCCAAAAGATGAATGTATGGATGATTGTTCTTAAGAAAACTTTTCAATTAATGCATAAGAAAGAATTCTAATTTTGAAAATCTAATTTTCTCTCTTCTCTCTTGTATTTTCTTTACACACACATAAATAATGTACAATGAGCCATATTTATAATAATAACACTTTCTCTCTCCTGCTGGCGTTGAGAATGCCAACCTCGGGTTGAAACGCAAACTTTTCCCATCAACTTTTTCAAAATTAATTTTTAAATTTTTTTCCAAAACTAACCAAAAATCTTTTACCCTTATACGAAATTTTAAATGCAATTTTCAAAATAAGATGTCTGGTTTTTTCAAATAAAAATATGTAAAGCACTAAATATCTTATTCTATTACACAATGCAATACTAATCAAAATCTTTGACAAAAAATATTTTATTTCACTTATATGAAATTTAAAAAGATAAAATATATCATAAATTTTACTTGATTTCATGTTTTTCTCTCTATTAATGATATCTTTCATATCTTCTCCAATCTTCATGCAATCTTCAATTATCTTAAATACTATTTTATTTCAGAATAAATATTATTCTGAAATCTCAAACAATCAGCTTATTAAAAATTTTAAGACAATTAAACAATTAGAGTATAACAAATATCTAGCAGAAGTTGTGTGATTATAATATCTACCAGATGCGGTATATCTAAGGGTGTAAATGGGTTAGGCCGGCCTACAGGGGCCTACATTATATTATTTATTTTAAAATAAACAATTAGAGTAAAACAAATAGTAAAATAGAATAGGCCTATGCTTTTAAAAATACCAATTTAGAAAACAGGTCATAAATTTTTTTTAAATGTCGGGCCTATAAGCCTACAGGTCGGCCTATATTATATTATTTATTTTAAATTAAATAAATAAAATTATTATTTTAATAATTTTGAATGGATAGGATATTCTTACACTAGTGTAAGAGTTAGAAGTCTTACACTCAATCTTGATCATTGATCCACTTGTATCTAATGGCTCACATTACTAAAAATTAGATCCTTTAGATATAAATGGGATCAATGGACAAGATTGCGAGTGTAACTTACACTGGTGTAAAATAATCCTGACCCAATTTTGAATAATAAAGTAATATCATTTTAATTTTATTTTAATTGTTGAATGTTTAATAGGCTTAAACAGGCTAAGAGGCCTAGGCCAAGACTTTAACTTTTTAAATATAGGTCATGTCAGGCTTGTAATTTGAGGCCTACATATGCTAACAGACTAGGCCAGACACAATGTTTTTTGCACAAACCTGACCTATTTAACTCAAAGTCTAGCCTAACCTAATCTATTTACACCCCAGATATATCCAAGCATATGACACCATTTTGTGATGAAATTGATGGACAAAGGTGTTAAGGTTTGAAATCACAGTTGATTCGGGGTTTAGATTTCTACAAAATAATTAAACTACGTCAGATATAGTACGAGTGATAATTATTAGTAAGAATTCACTAGTAATGAAAATTTGTTCTTGTGTATGGAATAGTTTATTTTAAGGTAAAAAAAAATTAATTAGTTTTTTCTTTTTCTTTAGAAGAAAAATAATGTTTTAAATTTTTTTTCTACCAAACATGCTAATAAACCGTTAATTATTTCCATAATCGATTATTAGTTATTTTATTTTTAAAATTGTATCATAAACTTTAAAAAATCTATTGATTCTATGCGATTATATAGAATTTACTAAAATGTGAAATTCAGCGCGGCATTCATGTTCTGAAAGTTAATGAAATAAGCACATAAATGCTTATCAATGTACATTTTCGGATCTGAAACCATATGGTCCATATCTATCAAATTAACGTAAAAAAATTAGAAGAAGAAGAAGATAGAATGGAGTAACGGCTGTAAGCCTGTAACGCTAAGTTCGCAACAATAACAGCCTCGGAGTTGTCGCTTGTAAGACAATCTGAACCTAATTGTTGTATTAATGGAGCGACTTGGCTTTTCATCCTCTGCGCGAGACCAATCAAGATCCAAATTTTGGGAGCAAGTGCTCTCTGTGTACATATTTAAGATGCTCATTAACAAAATATTTTTTTTTTATTTTTTGTTGATACCTCAATCCTATTATAAAACACGACTACTTATGTTGGCTAATTAAACTTTATACTTATGGTGGATTTGGTACGAGAAATATCTTTTTTTATCGAGAAAAAAAAGATTGTTAGGAATTTAATAGGAATTTTTTATCCTGGGTAAATTACAAAAAAGTATTTGGTGGGCCAAAATTTAATAGAAAAAGTTGGGTTAATTTTCCTGATGCTATGTTTGGTTGATGGTAAAATATTGATGGAAATGTGAATGAAATTATCAAAATACCCTTAATTTTTGAATATGCCAAGTGAGTCATCATCAAATGTTGCTTTTTTTTGGGAAAAAGTGAATCAAATGTAACTTTTTGAGAATCCAAGATCAAAGAAAAAAAATACCAAAGGTTAAGAGGGAACAAAATTTGCCTTTGTGTAGTTCAAAAGGAAAATACTGGGTAAAAATTTTCTTGCATTTTGTTCACAATACCCATACCAAACATGGTAAATAAATATTTCTCATTCCACTTTCTCATCATTTCATACCAAATACTCATACCAAACACCCCCTAAGTATTTAATTTATGGGGAAATGATTTATCATTTTAAAAGATGTAATTTATGTTATTTTAGCAATTTATAATTATATACTAAAAGTATTACATAGTTATAATATTAAAATTATATTTTTTCCATTTTCTACGGAAGCAAACAGTGTTCGAAGAGAAAAAAAAAGTACAACTTTAATATTATAACTATATACTACCACCCTTAGTACATAGTTATAAATTGCTAAAAGGATATATAAGTTACATCCTTTATAAAGACAAACTTTTAACCCTTAATTTAAAAAGCAATATTATTAAACCAGATTCGGTTATTGACTCGGTCGAGGTACTGGGTCACTAGTTCAACCGCATGACCCAGTAAGTATATGTAAATCTATAATTTATATTAAAAAATTATAAACGAAAAAAGTTATACTTACTACCTACTTTTTTACTACCTCTTACTACTAAATCTTAACCGTTGATTTCCGTCAATCTAACGGTTATAATTTATTTGAAATTAATAATTAATTAATAAGTATGACCCCATAAATTACAACTGTTAGATTGGCGGAAATCAACGGTTAAGATTTAGTAAGAGATAGTAAGTATAACCTCCCCCCATTTTAGAGGTTATATTACTAGACACACTAGTGAATTTTAGAGGTTACAACCGTTGGACACAATAAGTATGACCCCATAATTAAAAAGATCTATTACAAATTTCCTCCACTGGTCACATAATTAAGGGGATGTTTGGTAGAAGAGAAATGTTTGTTTATCCGAGAATAATTATTACTAGAATGTAGGGGAAAATATATTTCTACGGAAATGTTAGTAAAAAATGTTTGGTATGATCAAATTTTCCTAGGGATTTTATGATTAAAAATTTTTTTTTTGGTGAAAGAAAGGGCTTAACAGCCCAAGAAACCACTAGACAATATAAACGTTCCTAGTACTAGTAACAGAACAAA
Source organism: Gastrolobium bilobum (assembly GCF_033153095.1). Lineage (NCBI taxonomy): Eukaryota > Viridiplantae > Streptophyta > Magnoliopsida > Fabales > Fabaceae > Gastrolobium > Gastrolobium bilobum. The sequence goes on from NW_026897566.1 coordinate 16,693, forward strand.
TATCAGCAAAAAATAAACAGCTAAGTCCAGGAGGGACATGACTAAACTCCTTATAGATAGAGTTCTGGCTGGGGTAAATCCAATGGTTGGCAAGCCAATCAGCACATTGATTTCCTTCACGATGGATGTGTTGAGCCTTGAGATCCCAATCTTTGTTCATCCAAGTCCGAATGCGAGTAACAATATGCGACTCTCGGACATCATTACCTTTACTGGTAAGCAGCGTGATCACCGAAGTGGAGTCACTCTCAATAATAAGTTTTCGAACCCTTTATTCCAAGCAAATTCCAAACCTTTCAAAATACCCCATAATTCTGCTGTAAAAGATGAAGCAATACCCACATGATAAGCAAAACCCCCTAGCCATTGGCCATCAGATCCTCTACATAATCCTCCGCATGCAGCTACTCCTGGAGAACCTTTGGTTGCACCATCTGTGTTTAATTTTATCCATCCATGATCTGGTGGCTGCCATGCAATATGTATCTGAGATAACATTCATGCCTTCTTCGTGATACCTTTATCACCAAAAGCTCGCTCGATATCCATAGCCATGCATTGCACTTTACGCACAATAAGAGAATCAGTAGATCCTTCCTTCCCATGATAAACAGCATTTCTATCATTCCACAGCTCCCAACAAGTTAAAAGAAATATAGTAACCCAATTCAGACTTATGGGTCCTAACCTGTCATTACATATGTTGGAAGACACCCAATCCACCTAATCCAAATCATAGAAAGACGCTTGTCTCCTGGACAAAAGCAATTTATCCCACACTGTTTTTGCCACCACACAGTCTCTCAATACATGAAACTCCGTCTCATATGCGCTAAGACAACGAGAACAAACTGGATTCGCGTCTGACCACTTAGCAGCCCAAGCACTAGTTGGCAGTCTACGATGCAGACATTTTCACATGAAAATCTTCACCCTCTCTGGACCCTTCCAATGCCAAAGGGCATTCCACACATGATCTGGAATAATTTGATTTACAATGGGAAAACGTTTCTGTAAAAGTACCTGATAGGCATCCTTAACTGTTATGGAACCATGACCACCAATACTCCATCTTTCTACGTCTGATCCGTCATTTACTGCAGGAGGGAGGAAACCAGTCACTATCTCTAAGATGTTATGCGGCAGACAAGATTGTAGCATATTCACATCCCAGCAGCCATTTATATCAAGAACTTCATAAGCTTTCTTAGCTAGATCATGCCCACTAAGCTCCTTCATGCAAACATTTACTAAGGGACCCACATTAGGAATCCAGGGATCTGTCCAAAAGTTGACTGAAGTTCCATCACCAAGTTCCCATACGACATATTCTTTTAAATCCAACCACACCTTACAAATACTCCTCCAAAGGAGCGAATCGCCGGTTCTACTGGTAAACATATCCAGCTGATTTCTTCTACCATTGTATTTAGCTTTTAGAACCCGCACCCAAAGCGCATCATGATCTGTTTTTATAAGCCAAGCTAGCTTACCCAAAAAAGTATCGTTCATGAGATCAAGACATTTAACTCAAGACCTCCCTTATTCTTTGATTGCACTAAAGTACTCCACCCGATCAAAGCATTCTCTCTTTTTTGATCAAATCCATTCCAAATAAACTGACGTTGTACCTTTTCCACCTCATAACAAATGGATTTTATGATTAAATTTACTAGTGTGTGTTTGGTTGATTGTTAAATATTAGTGGGAAAGTAAAGTTACTTTACCACTATATCACTTCACCCAACTCCATATCTTCACACATTGTACATTCAGACAATGTTATTTTGGTCATCTCATTGGCTTTTGCTTTTCACATTCTCAGGCTAAAAAATATTCCACACATTCAATGGGCAAAAGATTGCCGTTGCCGTACCTAACTTTGCATACAAAACCAAAGAACGGGGAACATTTTTATACAGGAAACTTGCCTTTTTTTTTATACCAAACATGGCATATAACTTTTTCCAAATTTATTTTCCCGGATAACCAAAAAAAATCCGTTGAACAAACACCTCCTAAAGTTATCATATAATATGAAGTAAATATGTAATCTAGTGTATTGTTTGGATTTAAAATTTTTAATTTTACAAATTTGTACTCAACATTATAAATTGTTCATAAATATATTCATTCTAAGATTAATTTGAAATTATAAAAAATATTCTAGTTCTGGACTACGAATCGGCCCAACAAAAGGTCTTACACCGGACAGACTACAGGGAACAAAGACACCAATGGATCCGGTCCAGTAACCATCTGTAAATCAGGTTTAACATTTTTTAAAAGGTTACAATGTTATTGTTAGGGATCAAACCTAAGATTTTGTGCTGTAGACAATTCTCCCTTTATCACTAAGTCAATATCATTTATCGGTTGTAATGCTTTCATTATTATATTTACTATATAAATTTAATTTAATCAGAAAATAACTCATTAATTGAACCAAAGAAGGGAAAAACATTTCTCATTTTTAATATCATGATCTTTCCATTTGTGTACAAAATGTTTTTTTTAATAAGTATGAAGCTCATCACTAATTGAGTCGTAACATAAAAAAACACTTCTCATATAATATATAAGATAAGAAAACACTTCTCATACAAGATGAGAAGTGTTTAACCCATCAAAGAATGCTACACAAACTCACACCGTGGAAGAATCATCACAACCAATGCTTCACTTGCGTGGGATAAGGCTCACCCACTATGGGTCAAAACAAAATTAACGCAAATAACACATCTTTTAAACATCAAATTATGTATTTACTTCATGATATATTGTTCTTATAAGTGATTATATTATAACAGTAACAGAGGCTTTGACGAAGGGAAAAGGTGATAGAATATGATTGCACAAACATTCCGCAAAATTTCCGGCCTTTCTACAACATTTGAGACTCGTGATTTAGTTTTTTATAATGTGGTTCCTTTCAATTCAATAAATTATGCTGCCGTGAAAAAATAACTTAAATAACCTCTGGGCCAAATTATATGTTCTTATGTTAGAGGTTTTCTTTTTATAGTTTAACTTTAATACACAATTAATATAAAATAAAATTGTTTTACTATGTATGATTTAAGTAAGATTTTGATTGTTAAATTTTTATTAATTATAAGTTATTATCAATTTTTTTTACTCAACTAAATTTTAATTCCGGGACTTTTTTTTCTTTGGAGTGCTTTCATTTCATCTATTTGAACAAAAAAAGAGGCGTTGTGGAATAATAAGTTAGAGCAGACACGATTGATTCCGCGGATTCCATATATATACATCCTCAGAAAAATGTTGTAAAACATTACTAGATCGAGTTTGTTTGCACGTTTTCATCAAAATCAGGCCTCAGATCAAGCAATGAAGCAAATATTAGATGATGAAAGTTTTGGAAGCTGTACTATATATACACATGAGACATCGTAAGATAATGTAAATCAGAAGCCCAAAAAAAGAATGCTGGTTGGTTGTTAAGACTTAACGATAAAAGAGCAATGTGGTTGCTACCTTTGAGGAGCACCAGAAAGGATGGGGTCATTGATTGCTGAACTCTGTTTTCCCAAAGCGGGAATACTTAGAGAACGTTTTCTAAATTTGGCTTTGCCGGTTGATGCTAGTTTCTTCTCGGTCTTTTCAGCAAGCAAAGAAGAATAAGAGCACATGGGCTCTGGAACTGCCCCTGCCCCTGCCACTGGCAATGGCTCACTTCTAGTTCTAAGGAATATATCCAGGTTTCTACGATACTTATTCCCATGCATTTTAGTTCCTTGCTCACCGGCAACACCACCAGGCTTGCTCTTTAACCCATCATCATCATCATCTGACCAATACCCATTTTCCATCACATCTTGCATTGCAAGATCTTCGTACTCTTCATCAGACTTTGTTGATTCCTCATCAACTGATCCTACCTACACAGCAATCAATAAGATTAAAAATGGCCCAAAAATAGTTATATACAGCATCAATTCATTTCCAAGTGATAAAACACAAACATCGTCAACCATTGCCATTGCTAGCAAGGGCAAAACCAATGGCAACACAAAAGACTTGAAACTCTTCTCTGGGGCAAATTTCATTACATATACATTTCAGATAGTTAAAGTATTTGACTAACATAAAAAATATCTAAAGAACCAATTCAATCCAAAAGCTTAAGCTGTTGAGTGAGGATACATTAACGGTTTTATATATCTCAACAAAATATAAGTCTATACCTCGTCGTGGACATGTTTGTCATTATCATCACTGAAATCCTCATCACTGCCCACCTCTGGGTGATCGTCAATCTCTTCATCACTACCATGCACGGAGAAGTCTTCCTTGAGCTAAAAAATATACAAAATTGACAAAAAAAGTTAAAAATCACAGACTATTTTTTTGTTATACAATATTTTCCCATTGACATTAACAAGCCGATAATTTTTGTGTTGAACAGAGAGATAAATTTGCCAAAATATTAAAATTTACCTCCTTCGCAGGGCAATCCGATAACCTTGGTGAGCTACAGCAAGAGGATACATATCTACTACCGGTATCAGTTCCATCAGCTCTAGACTCATCAACACTTCCAGCACGACTAGTGCCACCATCACTAGGCCAAGCACTGATCCCATAAAAACCAAACTGAAGATTTACAGGTTCTGACTTACCAATCCGTAAGGGACCATACATTGGATGTCCAATTCCATTCTCTTGTCCATGGCCACATATAGGCTTCCCATTACTGTCAACTAAATTAACAGGCCAAGCCTTTGCAACAGATCCATCAGTATTAACAAGAGCCATCAGATTCCTTGAAGAACCTTTTCTCTGGATCAATTGAAACATTCCTTTTGAGCTCAAAGAATTTGCTGCACATTGATTTCTATATTCCTCATAAACAACTGTTACAGTATTTCTAATAGGATCGTATAGTTGTTCCCCAACTTCACGCCTTCGAAGGCAGCTGAAGACAGTTGCATGGATGGCTGCTACACTCTTGTCAACATTGGTGTTGTTTATTTTGGGGACTAAATGCTTTTCAGCACGCTTACAGAGATAATCCTGGATTGTTCTGATGTTTCGGATATACTTTACGTATTTGTTTTTAGCTGGGTCCAGTGTCATATACTTTGCACGTACAGCAAATCTTTCCAAATGCTTGTCCTCATTTGTAATGTATATCATGAATGGTATGATTGACGGATGTTTCTTCATGAGCCCCATCTGCATAAGTACTCAAGCTTTTATTGCAAGCTAATGAGAAAAATATCATAGCATAAATTGACATCCATAAGAAAAGAAATAATGAAGAACACAATAATGAAAATTTGACGTACCACAAAGTTGAGGCTCAAGTGAACACCCTCAACAACAACGGACTCTTTTCGCTCTTCCCAGGCAGTGATTAGCCTATCAAGACTGTCAATCACCATCTCACTCTGTGCCTTAAATCCTTCAATAGCCATTTGTTTAGGACTCAGAAGTTCAGTAGTACCAGAGCCCGTCTCCGATGACGGTAAATCAGGTTTGTTAGAATTGTGACCCTCAGTTACATCATCCTTGGAAAGTGAACGTGACACACCAGCCAGCTTTTTTGCTTTTCTTCTGGCTTTTGCTTCTGCAACAGCAACGGGATCCAAACACTCGCCTGCATGGTAGGTAGAAGCCCACAACAAGGGGTTTTCCTTCTCATCAGCAAAACTTCTCATCATGTGCCTAATAGAATCAGTTGATACCACTGTCGTGATTCCCAACCTGCTACCCTGAAGTGAAGATATATATGGTATTCGAGTTATTGAACTGTAAGTATAAATAGTACTCAGTTTCAATTTCATTACTTACATACATATCCTACCACAAAATAAGTAAAAACTAGAACTACGTAAACAAACAACTATTTTCTATGTAAAAATACCAGTAAAGCAGACAATGTGGATTTGCCACAGCCACTAGTGCCGCACAACAGCACTGTCACAGACTCCTTCCGTTCACGGATCCTGTAACCAAGGAAAATAATCAGAGACATATGAGAGTAGGTTTTACCACATTTTAAAAAATAAACTCCTCATCATAAGTATAAAATTTAAGTAAAATTTTAGAGTTTTACAGGTATTACATATCAATATGCTGTATGCTGTATGTTGCACTTCATATGAAAGCTCAGTAATTTCACTCAAACTCTTCCAAAACAACTATGAAGGGACTTTCGACATGGAAATAGAATCAGAAGTGAAAGAAGACAATATTTACTAGAACAAATACTAGAAATTGAAGTGGTATTGTTTTAACCCAGTGACTAGAACCAAATCAGTATTCAAATCATTTTGAAAACTGAGAGGTCTAGCATTCTCCATTCGTTAAGTTTATGGAAAATATACTCAGATTCCTCATAAACCAAAAAATTATGTGAAATTCAGAGAGTGCAGCAGCAATTTAGAGAAGATGTAAGGCAGAGCATATTTTGGAGGCAAACTAAAAAATGCAACAGCATATCTTGGACTTCCATAAGCCTAGAACAATGATGATGATTACTCTCTTTATATATAATTCACATGTTCAGTGCTAGAAAATAAATGTAGCTCATCTCAGACAGATATTAAAAACAAACTAGAGTTTGATGATACTGATAGAACTGTAAATTCAAGCATCTTAATTGAACCAGGTCATATGCACAATTTACTTTGAAATAATGGGCAAAAAAAGGACAATAACCCAAGTTATCATAATTTTCTAGTCTTGAATAGCGTCTGCACGTATTGACAAAGGAAACAAATATAAAGCCACAAAAGATAAATGATTCAGAGACCTTTAAGACAATGCACAAGACATAAGATAGAATAGAAGTCCATGAAATCAGTAAATCACAATTTTTATTTATTTATTGATAATTATAGACATTTTCAAAATTCATATAACACCCAAAGAAAAATGCCGAATCAAATTAATGTGATCCAGTTTCTATAAGTGCACCATACTAACATAACATGACTAGAAAATCTTGATTATGAAAATGGAAACCTTGGTAGACCATATCTATTTATGTAACTTAATAGATTCCATTACATCAAAGCATATGCTGCAACCACAGTCAGAATTGTTTTTTCCTCTCATCTATTCAGGTTACTACTGTAGAGGTATAAAACAATGTGGTACCTGCAGGCTAGAACCAAGTCTGCTCTCTGGTTGGGACCCACATACTTGTACTCAGCCAGAGCATCACAGACAATATCTAGAAAAGTTTCTCTCATAAGGAAAGCAGTTGTTCGCCTTTTGTATAACTCAAATGGTACACTCTTCCTTCTATAATCTTTCCCCAAAAGTAATTGGTTGCCTAAGTCTGCTTTACCCATGTAAACACCAGCATAATGACCATCTTTCTTCACAAAATTTCCCTTGGGAACATCAGGACCTGATAAACCCACAACATCAGGCTGCAAATTATCATTAGAACTCTCGCTTCTTGTGCGTTCAAAAACTCTTCGGCTGATCTGATAAGAGGAAAATGGAAAACATATTCAGAATAACGTTGTACAAAAATTCCAGAGTTATGCTTACTATGAGGTGTAACTCTCAGTCAAAGGGTGTCTAATATGAAGCAACTTACTCTGCCCATAAGACATTACTCAGTAAAAGTCAATCAACAGACGCCATGAACTAAATACCAAAAAAACAATCATATATGAAATTTTCCTTTGAAGCATGAACACTTCAAAATGACTACCGTATTGGTGCCAAACACATATCCATGTCGGATACTCCTTGGACACTACCAAATACCTCTAACCTGCATCCTATAATTTTTTGAATATTTGTTCCAACACTGGTGCGGTACCACACTAATTAGTATATAAGTAATACTATTTCTATTTCATTAATAACTATTTTCTTGATTTTATATGTCGTTGTACCCTAACAATGTCGGATCCTATAATTTCTAAAAGTAGCCAAATCTAAATGTCCATGTCCGTATCTATGTCTAGTGTCTTATCCATGCTTCATACTAGCTTATAAGTTCTTAGCAAGGAACAAAGACTTTCCAAGCAACATAAATTTCGCCTAATAACTAAATAAAGACAACCCACTACGATCTATTATCCCATTAAAGTGAATTAAGATTATTAAGGAGGAAAAAAGAAAAATCAGTATTTTCACCCCAGGAAAAACTTGACAACGTAAACTCATATCAAGTACAATAGTCCACTTTAAATGCATCATCTTTCCCTAAAACACAATTAAATTAAAAAGAAAAAAAAAAGTTGAATTTTACACGCATGCTAAATCCTTTGTAATTTTTTATACGCCGTTGAATCATTGAAGGGGCGCATTAAAAGCCAATGAAAACCAAGTCAAAATAAAAAAAAAAAAAACCAAAATGATGACCCAGCACCAGAACGTTAACGAAATAGTGGCCCAGCAAAAAGTGAAATGGCAAAGCAGAACAATAAACAGGTCAAACTATTCAATAAAGACAAAAAAAAAAAAAAAAAGGAGTGCTAAACAATCAAAATATCAATCAAAAATTCCAGTTAAGTACCTCAAATCCAGAACCTGAAAAATAAATCAAACACCTAAAATACACTCGATTGCAGACAAGTAAATCCCAGATCATCAAAACACAATAAACCCAAAAATATAAGGAGGGAAAAAAAATTAAAAAGACAGCAACACCAACAGTTTTCAGAATCAATCGAAATGAAACGAATAAAAGAAAAAACAAATTATAGAATTAAAAAAATTAAAAAAAAAAAGAACACCTTGACGGCATGTCGCGCTTTGCATCCCATAAGCTGAAGAGTACTCTGTAGAACAGGACGCGTATATCGAAATGACTCTTTGCCTTTTTCTTTGTCTTTGTCTTTCTTCTCAGCCTCGTCGACAACCACTATATATAGTATCTTCCCAACCTCACCCATCATTCCAACACCTTGCAAGTTGAGATTGAATGATTCCATTCAAAAAAAAAAAAACACGTTCACGCGCATGCTATCAACACTAACTTCCACGCATTGCCAAAACGCAAATCAAATGTTCCCGACATTTATGATGCCGACAACAAAGGACGAAAGGAATGAATGAAGTAACTTAAAACTGCAATCCGAGATTGCAACGAACAATGCGAATGAAGCGATTATTGAAGAAGAAGAATCGAAAGAAGAACAATAGGGTTAGGATCTTCGTCAACCATTATTTGAACGGATTAAGCGGTGGCGGTGCACCATTCTATTTTTTTTTCTCTCGTCCTCTCTCTCTCTCTCTCTCTCTCGCTCGCTCCAAAAATAAGAGTTGCAGGTTTTTTTGAAATGACGGATTTCGCCCTTCGACTTTACGCGAATTTCATTTGCCGCGTTTCCCTACCTAGAAAACCCTGGGCCCCAACATCAAGTTGTGACAGATTCTGTTATTTAACATATTTATTAAGGAATAAAAAAAATAAATGACCAAGAAATTTTTAATTTTATTTAATATTTTCTTTTCTTAATAAGAGAAAAGTCTATTCTAAACCAACCATGATCTAACCCTTTTTCTTCATTGCTTATTTTATTATGGTAAGTATAACAACAATTGTATTTCCAATAAATTCTCGATACATAAAGAGAAAATATAATTATCTAATTGTACGATTACTATCGTTTTCAGTCTTATAAAAACCGATGTGACCAACCCGACCGATTGGACCGTCTATCAAATTCTTAACCGGTCTAGTTTAGATATTAGACTCATATGTATTTGGTTCATTATGAAATCAGTGAATCAGGATTCAACCGGTATTAAATAGACACAAATTTTGTGAAATTTTTGACATAATGCCTGAAAAATACTATTAATGAGATTTGAATCGATCTTTTGTAAATTATAATTTATAGAACTTATTCGTAATCTCACATTAATTATTGGGGAAAATGTTTCTACAATTAATGCAGATAAATTATCTGCATTTATTTTCAAAACGACGTTGTTTTAGTATTGAAATCTTAAAAAATTATAAATATAAAGACTGTTATAACCTTGAAATAAATTAAAATTACAAAAATACCATGATTTTCGTCCAAAACGACGTCGTTTTGAGCTTACTGCAGATAACTTATCTGCAGTAACTGCAAAAAAAAAAAGCGAACCCTTAATTATTAGCTAAAATGCTTCTAATTTTATATTTATTTTATTTTATTATGATTTTAATGTTTCTATAGTGAATGTAGTTAAATTATCCAATTCACTCTCAAAATGAAGTCGTTTTGGATTGAAAAATTAAAAAATTATAATGTAAAAGACTAATTATAATACGAAATACTATTATAATCCTGAAATAAATTATAATTATAATTATAAAAACACCTTGATTTTTGCTCTAAAATAACGTTGTTTAGGGCTCAACGTAGATAACTTATTTACATTATCGGTGAAAAAATGAATTCTTTTTTATATATATGTAATTTATGCAATTAAATCAGTGACCTACTAATTAAATTGATGAGCCATTAACCTAATCCTGTAACCTAATTGATGACCCATTAACCTAATCCTCTAACCTAATTGATGACCGGTTCGAGTTTATGGTGTCCTTAAATTAATTGCGAAGGAACAATTTGAAGACGCATATGTAACAATGTTTGATGGTACGAATACATGCTGTTAGATCATTTTTTTTTTCCAGCTTATTCGCCTTTTAAATTTTGCTAAAATTATGTTTAATTCTTCTTTTAAAAGTTATATTCGCTTCTGTTATTTATTTACTTTTATTTTTTGTTGGAAGAAACATACAAGAGAAATAGGTGTTTATCTTAAGTTACAGATTTGAAATTTTTATTTTACCAAAACTCTATCTCCTTCAATTTACTTTTAGACCGAGTTATACTAGCTATATATTAATTATTGTTTTAAAACCTCGCCCTACTCCAGGATCGACCCCACGCCCCACCGACTCACTGACTCTCTCTTTGAGGGTTAGGGTTAAAGTTAGACTTTACATGCACGTTGACTTCTGAAACCCTACGGTTGAACCCGTGACTCTCGAGTCAGAGGGGATCATTGTATTTTTTTTTTAATTTACACACGAAAATACTTCATTTGGTGCATAAAAAAAACTCGTTGCTGCCTATATCTAGAACTAGATTTGAAATCTGTATTGTTCTTCTTCTTCTCTTCTGATTTTCTCTTCCAAACCTAGACCCAATCTACCTGATTCGATGATCTACTCTGTCATGCTGGTGGTTTCTCCTATCTTATTCGGTCTTCTCTCTCCCTCTCCTTCGTCGTGTTGGTTCTTCTTTCTCCAACGTTGATTTGTTGCGCCGCTGCCTCTCCTTCGCCGTTCTTTCTTAGGTAAGGGATCTTCTTTCACATGCTTTTGTAGGTGCATGAGAAGGATAATGTGAGCTTGAATTTGATGATATAACTTTTCATTAACTCCATTGGAATATGTGTTTGATAGTTTGATACTTTGATTAGCGATATAATTGATTGAATTATGTTATGTATATTTTGAATCTTTGATAATTGGTGGTTTGATTTTTTTGAATTTTCATATAGGATATATATTTATATTTTTTAATGTATACAATCGGGTTAGTGAAATAACTCTGTGACCCTTCGATTGAACCCATAAATTCTAACCTCGGGTCAAGTCGATGGCCGAATCAAATTTTTAAACACTGATATTAATTCATTCCAAAAGAGACATGGGACAGCAGTGTACCACCTAATATAAGTACTCAATCTATTTGACAATTTTATAAGCAATGATGTTTTAAAAAGAGTTTAAATTGAATTTATTGTCTTAGAAATCGTTTTTTCTACACTAAATGTATTAACAAAATATTAAAAGGAATCAACTTTTAAATATTCGTTGTGAAAGTCAACTTTTTTAGTAATTCGAAAAAGAATATAATTCAACAAAAGTCTAAAGAAATTTCATGCTGTAAATGAAATATATAAATAGTTAAAAAATATAGTTATTCGATTTCATCAACAAGTATCATGGTTAGTTTTAGAAATATCATATTTGTTTGAAAATAATATAAATTATTAAAAAATTTATTTATGTTCTTTTATTACTTTTTTTAGAGTTAATCCAATTCTAAATTTCTTTGAGGGGAGTTGACTTCTCCCGGTATTCTTACAAGATTTGACTCTTTGAGCCAGCTATAAGTAGTTTGGTGTGCAGAGCGGATCAGAGATGAAGATATTTAAATTCTTTCTAAAGATGATATCAGTGTGTTAAAAAAACCCCACCCGGGATTGACATCTCCGGGTCACTGACCCCTTTTCTCTAAGGGTTCGGATTAATAGTTAGATCCTACTTGCACATTGACTCCTTTAACCCGCGAAACCTCTGGTTGAACTCATGAGGCCGTGACTCCCGGGTTAGAGGGGTCACTGCATTTTAAAAAAAAAAAGATTATACGCGAAATGACGTCGTTTGATGTATAAAAAATCAAAACAAAACAAAAACTCGTTGCTGCCTAGATTTAGAATTAGATCTAAAATTTGAATCGTTCTTCTTCTTCTATTCCGATCTTCTCTCCCGGATTCACACCTATGGGTGTTCATCAACCGATTCAAACCGCGGTGACCCAACCGAAAAACAGAAAACTAAATTAACCGAAAATCGAAAAATCAAAAATCGCAAAAAAAGCGCAAAAATTAATTGGATTGAATCGATTTTTTGATTGGTTGGTAAAAACCGATCTAATCTCAACCGATCCAATGATTTCCCAATCTTACTATCTACCTACTTGGGTCTTTCCCCAATCATAATCCAAAAATCATATAGCAAAATTCTAAATCCAAGACACATTAACCCATCATGTTGGAGAAAGCGGGTTCTGCTTGATCTATGTTATGTTTTTTTTTGGTAAGATACATAATATATTTTTATTACATGGATTATTATTATACAGCAGCTCCTCTATAAAATGAAAATTTGGATTATTTCGCATATTAGGCAACCATATTATAATTTTTTTGTTGGAGGTAAAAGATGGTATTTCAACTTTTTGTTGTACAATGCTTCTAGATTGCCCACTTGGGCCACAAATCATATAGCAAAATTCTAAATCCAAGACCCATTAACCCACCATGTTGAAGAAAGTGGGTTGTTTTTTATCTATGTTATGCTTTTGTTTTTGTGAGATACACAATATATTTTTATTACATGGGTAATTATTCTATAACAACTCTTCTATGGGATGAAAATCTGGGTTACTTCGTATCTCAGGCAACTATATTATAAATTTTTTATTGGAGATAAAAGATGGTAATTCAACTTTTTGTTGTACAATGCTTCTAGATTGCATAATAATTATCATACAAACTTTACAAAGCTGATACATACAAAAGATATGTTATTTGCACAATAATCATCATACAAATCTTAGACTTTTCAAAAAATCAAAAATCGGTCCAATCCAAACCGAATAAAATTGGATTGGATCGAATCAGATTTGAAAAAAAATCCAAATCGCATGCATGGTTATATAATTAAACCGAAGGGATTGGATCTTTTTGCTTTCAAAACCGATCAAAATTCAGATCGTGAACACCCCTACTCACACCCAGTCTTCCTATTCCGGTGATCTCCTCCACTATGCTAATTCTTCTCTCCTCACCGTTAATTTGTCATGTCGCCGCCTCTCCTCCGCTTTTATCTATTAGGTAAGGGATCTCCTTTCACATACTATTGTAGATGCATGAAAAGGACAAGAAGGGCTTGAGTTTGATGATATCACTTTTCATTAACTCCATTGGAATATGTGTTTTATACTTTAATAGTTTGATACTTTGATTAGCTTGCGAATATTGACTTGTAGATGTAATTGTTGAATTATGTTAAATATATTTTAAATCTTTAATGATTGGTTTATTTTTTTGAATTTTTCATATAGAATATATATTTATTTTTTTAATGTATAAAATCGAGTCAACGAAGTGACCCCATGACCCTCCGGTTGAACCCATAACTCCTGATCTCGATCGAGTCAATTGTCGGGTCAGATTTTTAAACACTGGATGACATGTTCAATTACTACTTTATCTTTAAAAATAATCTATTTCTATGTTTGGAATAGTGTTATTTACCAACTCAAAGAAGTTGACTTGGTAAATATAAGAAAAGAGGGAAATTCCTATATGTCTGCCTTTCAAGAAAGAAGATCATTACTTTCTAGGGTTGCTAAAAAAACAATGCTTCTACTGGTAATTCACTCATATTTCACACTTTTCTCTCTCTCTTTTTAAATGTTGTTTTTATATTATTTAATTTAGCGTTAATTTCATTATTTACATACATTATCTATTTTGTAAATATGACACTTTTTCCTATCTATCAATATTAGAGCTCGTTTGTTTCGCCTTTTAGAAAAAGTAGTTTTTATTTCTTTCTTATTTTAAAAGTGTTTTTTACAAAAGTTAAAGCTATTTATATTTTTATAAAAATATTTAGTTTTTGAAAAAATATTTGACTTTTGACTTCTGTTTTTTTTAAAAGTTAAAATTTTTAGCTTCTAAAAAAGTAGATTTTTAGCTTTTTTTTATAACTTTTGCTATTTTTAAAACAAACATCCAAACGAACTTAAAGTGAAAAGTACTTTTTAAAAAAAAAATCAACTTTTGAAAAAAAAAAAAGCCCATCCAAACTGGCTTTTAATAGTGTTTGATGTGTGCCTACGATAGTGTTTTGCCGACTCACTCTACAAGCACATTAATTGAGTCCAATCTTTAAAGCTCATACCTAGAACCTCTTAGAAGACTCCCATGATGAGCTATAGAGGCTTATCGCTGAAATTTTCCCCTTATTCCATATTGATGTTCATTGTGCAATGACAGTAGGGCAACAAGTTTTGTCTCCTTGACATGAAAAGACTAGGTGACTCCCACGTTTAGAGAGACTTTCCCTCTCTTAATACCTCCTCACACATAGAAGGGGATCATCTTCTTTTCTATTCTCTCAATGAGCCGTTGCTTTATTGCAATATAGAATCTTCTAAGCCTCTCACACACACACTCCTTTTTGATGAACCATACATGAGAAGTTTTTACAGAGTCTTGATCCATATTATGACGGCTAGTAACACCCATAGATTAACATATTTCATCTTTCATGGGATAAATTTATGAGCTCTGCGTGGTTCATAATAAATATAACAATTTAAACAATATGATATATATATATATATATATATATATATATATATAAAATAGAAGGACAATATGAATTTCTTATTGCTGGAGAAATTTTTTTTCTCCAGCTGTTTGATCAAAGTCGCGTTGCTTTTTTTTCTTTTTCTTTTTTCTGGTAGATCCCACGATTTGATGGATCAAATGGAGAAAAAAACCTTCTTCAGGGAGACCCATATTGCCGAAAATTGTAATAGGTTAGTTATTAAATTAACATCACTCATATTCTTCATTTGGTATTGGGTTCAAGTCACAGAATTAAATGGGTGAAGAAATGAAGAAGCGAAGATGTTTATCACATAATAAGAAGAGAGAGTTTGACCACGCTAACGACCCATTCTCTTAGTCCGTAACAAGTAGGTTTATTTATAAAAGAAAGATATTTATTAGGTTTTATAACCCCCACACCATATTAACCAGTAATATAGTATTATTATTGTAATTATTAATTGATAAAGAATAATTAACATTTAAAAAAAAAATTAAACAAATTCTTTTCTTTTCTTTATTTGTAAGATATTAATAAGTTACGTAGACACGCGCTTGATTTAGCAGGTCTATGCTACTTATCTGACATTTAATTTTTTTTGTTTTTTGTTGTTTACTTGCTTTGTCATGTTATATACATTTTTACTTGTCGGTGTTGGAACGTGGACTTTGAATGAGTAAGAGGGAAATGCTTCTATAGCTCCTTAAGAGGACAAACACTATACAAATCTCGCGGTCGCGGCATCCAACATCGACTTCCACGACCAACCAGTTTTCAACAACTTTATGTTTACGTAGTTACGGTAATTAAATTAATCAAATTTCTTCTATAATAATAAACATGTATATACTCTTTCGTTAGCTTAACCATTAAAATATAGAATGCTTGTTGCACTCGCTTTGCATACTTGTTTGTATAGAAAAAGAAGAAAGAAATTTAGAAAATAAAATAAAAATAAGCACCTAATAAAAGCAAAATGAAAAAGTGTGAGCTATGTGATGGAGACTGCGAGCCATGGGCGTGGGGTCTAATTCTCTACGAAGACTTTGAAAAACATGGTTAGGAGGCTTCTGAAACCAAGGAAAATTGGAAATAACATCCATAGATCTCACTTTCTAGAAGAGTTGACGACAGAAAATCAATCTCCCCAGTGACAAGTTTATAAGCATTTATAATTAAGTGGAACTATATTGTTTTCTATTGTGGTGATTATCTTTCTTTTTTAAAGTGTCATTTAATAATAAAATTGAAATGGAAAAATATAGATCCCACTTTCTAGATGAGTTGACGACAGAAAATCAATCTCCCCAGTGACAAGTTTATAAGCATTTACAATTAAGTAGAACTATATATGTTTTCTATTGCGGTGATTATCTTCTTTTTTCAAAAGTGTCACTAATAATAAACTTGAAGAAAAAAAAAAGTATTTTTTTAGTCACTTGACCTTAGCTTATTTCAAGTTACCCTTTTTAGCTTATTTCAAGTTACCCTTTTTAATTATGTACTGTACTGGGGTAGTACATAATTATAATGTTAAAAAAAAAATTTCTCTCTCCACGTCATTAGACAAGTTCTGAAAAGTGACGAATAGAGAGAGAAAAAAACTTTAACGTTATAACTATATGTTAGTTATGTACATAATTAAAAGAGGTATTGAGATAAACTTATCTATGGATAAATGTTAATCGCATATATAGGGTCAAGATCATTTTATACCAAATTTAAGTTACACTCTCAATTTTGACCATTGATCTCATTTATATCTAAGGGCTCTAATTTTTTATTAAGAAAAATATTTCTCAAATCACTTGAAATATATTTATCTCCGGTTATCCCAAAATTACATCGTTTTGTTTATTTATTTTCTTATATTAATTGATTTACCTTTGAATGGTTATGACTTATGATTCCTTTTTTTTCTCTCTTCCTTTATCACTATTGATCCATCTTTGTACGATTATGATTTTAAAGGGAGATAAAATTATCTCAAGCTACTATATATATATATATATATGGTAAAATCATTTCTGCAACTGTTTTACATACAGCAACGACATGTGTATACTTATGATTTCTCTCATTTAATGCTTTCATCCTTTGTATAGTTATGATTCTCCGCATTTAATGCTTTCTATTTGATTGCTGCACGTACAACAACTGCAGAAATGTAAACCCTTATATATATATATATATATATATATATATATATATATGAGCTTATTATTTCTCAAACTGTTTGAGATAACTTTATGTCCGGCTGTTAAATCATAGCCGTACACAGATGGATCAATGATGATAAAGGAAGAGAGAAAAAAAAGAATCATAACTATTCAAAGGTGAATCAATTAATATAAAGAAATAAATAAATAAAATGATATGATTTTGAGCTGGCCGGAGATAAATATATCTCAAACAGTTTGAGAAATATATGAGGTAGGATCATTTGACACCAATGTCAAATTTGAAATTTGACACCTTATCTGAAAGTCATTAGATCAAAAAAGATCAACGACTCTAATTCATATGCATGTGACATCATTGATCTTTTTTGATCTAATAACTTTCAGATGAAGTGTCAAATTTCAAATTTGACCTTAATATCAAAGGATCATACCCCTCTATCTATATATATAGGGTTATGTTTATCTCATTTTACATGAGATAAACAATTTTCTTACACACAAAAAAAGATATTGGGTCTCACCACTCTTTTTTATCTCTCCTCTTATTTGTGAGTCTCACTTATAATTTTATTTCTATCACATGAAATAACTTTTTTCCTATAACATAAAAAAATATTTCTCATATATATATATAGGGATATGATTCATTTACAAACTTTTTTTGCAAATTACACTAAGTGCGACCGGTCGTACACTGCATAATTAAAATATGACCGGTCGTATTTAGTGTAGTTTGTAATAGTTTATAAACAAAAAAGTTTGTAAATATAACATGTCCCGTATATATACATACATATATATATATATATATATATATATACATATATATATATATATATGGGGTAAACATTTCTACAGCAACTTTAGATAAGCTTATCTACAGCTATCATTTTTAACTATATTTTTCCAGGAGAATATAGTTATAACGTTGAAGTTGCTCTTTTCTCTCTCTCTCTCCACGTCAGCAAAAAAGTTTTGAAAAGTAAATGAAGAGAGAGAAAAAAGAGCAACTTCAACGTTATAACTATGTTCTCCCGAAAAGATATAGTTAAAAATGACAGCTATAAATAAGCTTATCTTGAAAGCAAGCACCGCCAGTGTGTACCGAGGAGATAGCTGGTGGTGGCAGATTATTATGCACCGATAGCCAATAAGGGGTGACGTATGTGAAACCTCCTCTCTTTTTCTTTTTTTTGAAGGCACGAAACCTCCATCTTATATAGAATTCCGTACCTTAGAGTGGGCCTAG
>NW_026897567.1:0-35225 GCF_033153095.1 Gastrolobium bilobum
AATAGTTGACTTGGCCAAAATAAGTTTTTGACGCAATTTTAAATTTGAATTTGAATTTTGAATTTTCGAATGTCGAATTTGAATTCAAATTTAAATTGCGGGCTAGGATAAAATCGAATTTAATTTAAATTCAAGAGGTTAGGTAATTAAGGATAGTTTTGAATTATCCTTATCTGTATCTAATATGATTAGATAGAGATTTATTATTTCTATTTTATTTGAATTATGAATTTAAATAAAATTATATTTAATGTAACGTCTGTCTCTTAATGCTGATTACGGGATTTGATGAGGAAACATTAATGTAACGTCCATCTCTTAATGCTGATTAAGGGATTTGATGAGGAAACGTTAATGTAACGTCCATCTCTTAATGTTGATTAAGGGATTTGATGAGGAAACGTTAATGTAACATCCATCTCTTAATGTTGATTAAGGGATTTGCTGAACCACGTTAAAGTAACGTCTTTTTCTTCAGATCAAGATATACAGCGCCTCTCTGGATAAAATCCTAATTTTTGGCCGCCCCTCTTTCTCTTCATCTCTCTTCCTCCATTATTGGTCCTCTCACATAACCTCAAGACAACATTACAGTCTTGAGAAAAATAAACAAAAGCACTTGAAAGCCTCCACCTTGCCGCAGCCTAGCGAGCTTCCAAGGAAAGGGAGGGTTCAGGGAGAAAGCGTTTCTCAGAAGCAACCATGATCATCCACCATGTGTTTGATTTTCAAAATTTAAATGTTTTATTTTGAATCTCAAATATCGTATTGCGACTAGTATGCATGTTAATATTAGACGCGATAACCCTACGACTAGTATGCATGATTAGAAAAGCCGCTAAAACTGAACTATGTGATAGTTAGTTTTGTATATCTAATTATGCGTGCAATATAAAACGGACAATTAACGATGAGACCGAAAATGAACCCTCACATAATATTATCTAGCGCATTAGATTGCCTCCCATCATCGGTGGAACTCATAGCCCTTCTACATGGTAGTGCTCTCTAGCTCAGCTAAGACCTGTTATTTCGTTGGGAACGATGCCATTCGAAGTGTACGACATTTAGGGTGATGGTTTGTGCTAGACTAAATGTGTAGTCTGCAGGCTCAGCCGGGTCTATGCATTTAGGGCAATGATGCCAGGTTGTTACATAGTGATGTGACACAAAGTGACAAAGAGTTGTCAACCTGATGATCTAAGAGAAGACATAGAGATGTTGTTGATTAGATCAACCCACTAGACAAGTTACTTTTGCAGGCTCAACCAGAAACTAATGAATTTAGCCGTTCTCTTAGCCCGCTACGGATGTCTTTGTGAAGGATAACCCTAAATCAATCACTGAGGGTCATTGACTTTAGAAAAATAGTGGGAGAACCATATACGTTTAAAAGTCTCCGTATTTGGTTATTAATCATGAAATACTTATGTATGTTTATCTTTATTTTCAGCAATTGAGTTATGGCCGGAAATTTTAGTTTACACTCTATTCTGGATGCTAATAAGTTAACTGGTCCAAACTTCACGGATAGGTATAGGAATGTAAAAATTATTTTACGTTCTGAAAAGATAGCGTACGTCTTGGATTCTCCTGTTCCTGTTGCCCCTGCTGAAGGGCAAGATGGGCATGACCAGTATGACTGGGAAGCTCATAGACAGCATTTGGCGGACAATGAACAGGCAGTATATATATTGCTTGCGTCTATGTCTGTGGAGCTTCAGCGTCAGCATGAGCATATGAATGCTCCCTCCATTATCTTGCATTTGCAGGAGCTTTATGATAAGCAAGGGAGGGCTGAGCGTTTTGAAACCTCCAAGGAGCTGTTTGGCTGCAAAATGATTGAGGGCACTGCGGTTGGACCGCACGTCCTCAAGATGATTGGGCTGATAGAGAAACTTGCTTCTCTGGGTTTTATCATGGACCATGAGCTAAGTATTGACTTAGTCCTGCAGTCCTTGCCGTCTTCATTTAATGGTTTTGTGGTCAACTACCATATGAATAAGGTGGAGACAACACTCCCAGAGTTGTTGAATCTCCTGACCACTGCTGAGGGTGCTGTTAAGAAGAACAGAACCCAAGCTCTTCTGATTGGCGGTTCTAAAAAGGCTAAGGGTAAGGGCAAGTCTGTAGAGACAGACAACCTCAAGCCCAAGAGCAAACCCAAAAAGAAGAAGGGCAAAGACAAGGGTAAAGGAAAAGGGAAGTCCAAGGACAAGGCTAATGTTGTATGCTTCCATTGTCAGAAGGAAGGACATTGGAAGAGGAACTGCCCATTGTACCTTGCGAGCCTCAAGGAAAAGAAACATGGTGATGCTGCCACCTCTAGTATGTTCACTATAGAAATTAATTTTTCAAGTGTTGATTCAGCTTCATGGGTATTGGATACTGGTTGTGGATCTCACATCTGCAATTTGTTGCAGGTACTAAAGAGTCCTAGGAAGCTGGAGAAGAATGAGATCAATCTCCGCGTCGGGAATGGAGCAAGAGTTGCTGCTCTTGCTGTTGGGGATGTGGATCTTATGTTGCCTATGGGCCTTTCTTTACATTTGAATAATTGTTTCTATGTTCCGTCTATTTTCCGAAACATTATTTTTATTTCTAGTTTGGAACAATCTGGTTTTCACTTTATAATAAAGGATGGAAAGTTTTCCATCATTAAGAATGATCTTGTTTATGCTTGTGCATCGAGGGTGAATGGATTGTATGTTTTGGATTTAAATACGGATAGTGACATTTTTAGTATTCAAACTAAGAAGCCAAGATTAGGTAATCGATCCTACCTTTGGCATTGTAGATTGGGACACATTAATGAGACAAGACTGTCTAGACTCCATCATGATGGTTATCTAGATTCCATGGATTTTGAATCCTATGGGCTTTGTGAGTCTTGTTTGGCTGGTAAAATGACGAAAACCAAGGTTGAGAAACTTGCGAGTCAATGAGTTACTAGAACTCATTCATTCTGATGTTTGTGGGCCTTTATCTACTCAGGCGAGAGAGGATACTCCTACTTCATTACCTTTACTGATGATAAGTCCAGATACGGATATGTGTATCTTATGAGACACAAATCTGAGGCCTTTGAAAAGTTCAAAGAGTTTAGGAATGAAGTAGAGAAACAACTTGGCAAGATGATTAAGACACTTCGATCTGATCGGGGTGGCGAATATCTGAGTCAGGAGTTTCAGGGATAAGAGAGAATGGGATTCTCTCACAGTTGACCTTACACACCACATCAAAATGGTGTGTCAGAGAGGAGGAACCGAACCTTGTTAGAAATAGTACGATCGATGATGAGTAGTACGAAGCTCCCAAAATCATTTTGGGGATTCGCTCTGCATACGGCGCTACACCTACTAAATAGGGTTCCGTCGAAATCTGTTATGACTACTCCGTATCAGATATGGAGGGGCCGGAAACCCAACTTGAGTTATCTCAAGGTATAGGGTTGTCCAGCTTATGTCAAGACCCTAGCACCTGAAAAGTTAGGAGCTAGGAGCACGTTGTGCTACTTTATAGGTTATCCCAGAGAAACTAAGGGATACTACTTTTACTACCCTGAGGACCAAAGAGTCATTGTGTCCAAGAATGCTAGTTTTCTTGAGGAAGACCTTCTTTCTCAAGAAGATAGTGGGAGTAAGGTAGAACTTGAAGAAGTTCAAGACCTACATGAACAGATAGCGGAACCCGAGTCTGTTGATCAGGCGATGCCTCAACTAGAGGCCGTAGACACCCAGCCTCGTAGGAGCACTAGGGCTAGTCATCCACCTGAGAGGTACGACTTTGTGATTGAGAATCAGTAGACCATTGAGGATGACGAGCCTGCTTCCTACACTGAGGCAGTCAAAGATGTTGATTCCTCAAAGTGGCAAGAAGCCATGGAATCTGAAATAGATTCGATGCATCAGAACAAGGTATGGACCTTGGTTCCACCACCTGAGGGAATAGTTCCTATTGGGTGCAAGTGGGTTTTCAAAAGGAAGACTGATGCTGATGGCAACATCCAAACCTATAAAGCTAGGTTGGTTGCGAAGGGTTACCGTCAAAGACAAGGAATTGACTTTGAGGAAACTTTCTCGCCTATTGCCATGATCAAATCTATTAGGATCATGCTAGCGATAGCAGCATATTATGATTATGAAGTTTGGCAAATGGATGTCAAAACCGCCTTCTTGAATGGTTTCTTGAAGGAGGAAGTGTATATGACACAACCTGATGGTTTTGAGTCCAAAGGCCAAGAGCATATGGTATGCAAACTTCAGAAGTCAATATATGGGCTTAAGCAAGCTTCCAGGAGCTGGAATCTTCGTTTTGATGAAGTTGTTAAGGGTAACGGCTTTATCAAGAATGAAGATGAACCATGTGTCTACAAGAAGGTTAGTGGGAGTGCTGTTGTTTTCCTTGTGCTATATGTAGATGACATATTGCTCATTGGAAATGACATTCCCATGTTACA
This sequence comes from Gastrolobium bilobum, assembly GCF_033153095.1. Lineage (NCBI taxonomy): Eukaryota > Viridiplantae > Streptophyta > Magnoliopsida > Fabales > Fabaceae > Gastrolobium > Gastrolobium bilobum. Next base: position 4,460 of record NW_026897567.1, read on the forward strand.
GTCCACAAAGGTTTGGTTGTCAGAGAACTTCACCATGAAGGATATGGGAGAGGCAGCCTACATACTAGGTATTAAGATCTATAGAGATAGATCCAAGAGATTGCTGGGATTATCCCAATCCACGTACATAGACAAGATGCTAAAGAGGTTTAGCATGGACGGGTCGAAAAAGGGTTTTCTTCCTGTCGGTCATGGCATTCATCTCTCTAAGGCTATGTGTCCTAAGACACCTGCCGAAAGGGAACGCATGGAGAGGATTCCATATGCATCAGCAATTGGATCCATCATGTATGCCATGCTATGTACAAGACCAGACGTCTCTTATGCTTTAAGCATTACGAGCCGATACCAGTCTGACCCTGGAGAGAGTCACTGGACGGCCGTGAAGACAATCCTTAAGTACTTGAGAAGGACTAAGGATTTGTTTCTGGTTTATGGTGGCAGTAATGAGCTGAAAGTGAAGGGGTTCACTGATGCTAGCTTCCAGAGTGATAAAGACGACTGTAAATCTCAGTCAGGCTTCATCTACACCTTAAATGGTGGAGCAGTTTCTTGGAAGAGTTCCAAGCAAGAGACCACGACAGACTCTACTACAGAGGCAGAATACATAGCGGCTTCAGAAGCGGCTAAGGAGGCAGTCTGGATCAAGAAGTTCGTTGCAGAACTTGAAGTAGTTCCGAGCATTGTTGATCCAATATCTTTGTATTGTGACAACACTGGTGCAATAGCCCAGGGCAAGGAACCCAGGTCTCATCAGAGATCCAAGCATGTGCTCCGCAAGTATCACCTCATCCGGGAGATTATTGAAAGACTGGAAATAAAGATGGACTACGTCCCCACTAATGATAATTTGGCTGATTCTCTGACGAAGGGTCTCTCTCAGAGAAAACATGATAGTCATTATGAGTCTTTAGGTTTGACACGTCGACCTGATTGGCTCTAGGCCAAGTGGGAGATTGTTAGTATATAGGTGTCCAAGAGACAATCTGTTTTATCAGATGAACACCTTTTTCGAAGTGGTATTTCATGATTTATAAATTTGAGCAAACTTTATCTTTATCATATTTATGTCTCGCCAATATTTTATTGTTAATATGTGAATAAAGATAAAGACCATATGAATAGAACAGGTGTTCACTCGGGGATCTATGATAGGGATCATGATCATGAGGACTCGAGGACACTGTATGTCTATTATCTAAAATCTGTTCCTGGTCTTGAATCACCAAGAAAGGGTATTGGTGATCTCAATAAGACTAGTACGACGTCATTTACTTGTATAAAGATACGAGGTAGGAACCTCATCGAATGCAGGCATGGTGATGCTTTAGGTGATGTCGTGGGTGGACCTGTTAGAGAACAGATAGCACTGAACTGACCCACCGAGAGACTCCACAAGGATTCATTATAGAGAGTATAATTGGATTTGTAAAGTCTCTCATCGTTTGGTAGTGCAGATCGTCCTAGACTTAAAGATGTCATCGAATACTATGTCCTAGAGTTATACTTTGACTGTACAACTTTATCGGCCTGAAAAATGGGGAGAACAGTGTACTCTTGGGTATGACTCGAATACATGAGTATAGATGAACATGCCGAAAGGACTTCACAATCCCCTATAAGGGATTAGTCGTTCACAAGACCGGTAGGGCTTGGATGACTTCTAGTTGACTCGGGAATCTATGCATAGTAAGAGATCATGAAGAGTCATGATCTATCTTAGAGTCAATGGAAGAAGATTCATAGTTCCTGTGAAATATTATATTTAGTCAATAAAGAGAGATGATACTCTATCCTTGCTCTCGACTAAATGTGAATGACGTTGTGAGGGATGATGTCGGCACGGTATCCAAATTAGAAAGGTATATCACTTGATCAACTCAATTAGTTCTGGGGCTGCAGAGCATTGCTAGTGTCTTATGTGGTCATTAGATAAATTGGGCATGTTAAAAGAGTTTAATTGATTCAAGTTTATTTATGTCAGTGACTAATTGAGCCTAATGGGTCACACACTAAGGTTATTCTTGATTGCTTACATTTAGCAAGTTTGGACCAATAAGTGTTATTGGGTTTTTCAAGACTATAAGTGTAATTGGGTTGGAGTTGAACTCCAAGTCCAATATCATCATGTGCCTTTAGACTATTAGTGAAAGATTAATTTTTCTATTAATAAGCCCAAATGTGTTAGTAGGCCTAATACGGTATTGGGCCATGAATCCTAGCAAGTCAAATAGTTGACTTGGCCAGGATAAGTTTTTGGCGATATTCGAAATTTGAATTTGAATTTTGAATTTTCGAATTTCGAATTTGAATTCAAATTTAAATTGCGGGCTAGGATAAAATCGAATTTAATTTTATTTAAATTCAAGAGGTTAGGTAATTAAGGATAGTTTTGAGTTATCCTTATCTGTATCTAATATAATTAGATAGAGATTTATTATTTCTATTTTATTTGAATTATGAATTTAAATAAAATTATATTTAATGTAACGTCTGTCTCTTAATGCTGATATTTGATGAGGAAACGTTAATGTAACGTCCATCTCTTAATGCTGATTAAGGGATTTGCTGAACCACGTTAAAGTAACGTCTTTTTCTTCAGATCAAGATATACAGCGCCTCTGACTAAAATCCTAATTTTTGGCCGCCCCTCTTTCTCTTCATCTCTCTTCCTCCATTATTGGTCCTCTCACCTAACCTCAAGAAAACATTACAGTCTTGAGAAAAATAAACAAAAACACTTGAAAGCCTCCATCTTGCCGCAGCCTAGCGAGCTTCCAAGGAAAGGGAGGATTCAGGGAGAAAGCGTTTCTCAGAAGCAACCAAGAGGTAGCCGTGTGGATTACTGTTAGAGGGAGTCATCCACTTTGACACCTTCAAGTGAAAAAGGTATGAATTTTAAACCCTACATGTTTAACGGGCAGATCCTAAAACATGAGGCGCATAGATTGTCTATGCTTCCGTATCAAAGACCATTTTTTTTTTACCCTCATGTAGGCGCATCAAGGTGGGACCTTTGTGCAACCAATTTTGACTTTCAGAATATCATATTGTTGAATTTGTCTTCTGTAAATGAAGTAAATAATTTATATTCAAAGCTAATGCAGGTATGTTTTATCTTGTGAATTCTGTCTATCCTTGCACTGGAGGTTTTCTCCCCCCTTTTAGAGGCGAGAGATATCATGCACAAGAATATACTGGTCGCGGTAGACAACCAAGGAGTTGTGAAGAGTTATTCAATTATAGGCATTCATCTTTAAGAATGACAATTGAACGATGCTTTGGAGTCTTGAAGAATAGATTTCCTATTTTGAAGCTAATGCCTCCATATAAATCGTCTAGGCAGCGACTCATAGTGATAGCATGTTGTGCTATTCATAATTATATACACAGGTGGAATTTGCGCGATGATTTGTTTAGAATGTGGGAAGACATGGATCTTACAGAAATAGAGGCGATGAATGAGACTTCTAACCTTGAGGGAACAAGCTTGAATGATGATAACTTGTCAAGGTTATCTGATGAAGGTGCAGCGGAAATGACAGCATATCGTGATCATATTGCAAATTGGATGTGGGCACAACGTAACAATTCTGTAGTTTAGTTTATCTTATTTGATTTATTAAATAATAGTTTTTACTTTTGGATAATCAATTTTCAAGTGACTCAATGTTTGCATGGGCTTATTATTAGTGCACTAAACCCTAACTTATGTTTGTATGTGTTGCTTATTAAATATATTGGTCTTTGACTAGATTAACTTTGGTTCGTTACAATTATAATACATTGACTGATAGTAATTTATATAGTAATCTTGTGGAATATATCGAACTTAAAATGTTTGTTATGGTTTGCATTAGTCTTAGAAAAGATTTGTAATATTATTTTTTTATCTTAAAAATACATATAAGTTTTTAGATATAATAATAGAAATTATTTTAAAAAAATAGCAATCAAACGAGTTTTTTATTTTTATGTTTTAAAAACATGTTCTTAGAACAAATTTACCAAGCAGATTTTTTTATTCTTTGACTTTTAAAATTGTTTCCAAAACAAATTTATCAAACAGATATTTTTCTTTTTTTATTCTCAAAATCAATTCTTAAAAACATTCTACAAAACAGTTTTAAAAACAAAAAAAACCAAAACACAATCAAACACACCCTAGGTTTTTTCTTATATATACATGGAATATTGGTATTTCGGGACAGAGACTCAATATGGTACTGGACACGTGGCACGCTTTCATTCGTCAAGCCGTATTAGCGTCGCTTCGTACGTGACTTGCAGTATCAGAAATGCAAACGGATCATGCGGCCGGGAACGTACTATTGTCTGTTTGGTACATATCGCTTTCAGAAAATGTTTTAAAATCACACCACTTGGCACACGCCACGTCACTTACATGAATCATCACTCGTCTTAAGGGTTATATTGAATTTAGATTTTAAAAAAAATTTGGACAAAAAAATTCATTAGTATCTAATTAGAATTTTAAAGGATTAAAAAAAGTGATATGGTATTCGATTAGAATTTTAAAAGATAATTTTAGAGGCCGTCCAAACCCGTTGGTGTTCAATCAGGATTTTAAACAAATGAAAAATAATTAAACAAAGAAAAACAATCTTGTGGTATTAAAAAATCTGACGATTTTAATGGATTTTCTAGTGGTGTGAATTTCGTAAGACTTTTTACTGATAAATATACATAAGACTCTCACAATCTCACCCTAACCCTAGGACTTCTTGAGATCTCTCTATTGCGACGTCTTCTTCTTCCTTTGGTGAGTTGACATGCTCAAAATCAGGTTCCATCGTAGGAGCTTCGTCAAAGCTCAAAAAAAATAAATTTTTGAACGATTTTCATCACAAAACAATCCAAAAACAACAAACCAACAAGATTCTATCATAATCCATCTCAAAAACAACAGATTTTTGAGAGCTTTTGGAAGTTCAAAAATAATTTTTATGTGGATCGCGATTTTTCTTGGCATAAAAAGGTGTGATTTTGTATTAAAAATAACATAAAACAATGGAAAAAAATAATAGGAGAATTAAAACTCTCAAACCAATTTTTGTTTTCCATCAATGAAACAATATCAATTTAAAGAAAGATTGAAATTTTCATAACATGAATCCTATATTTCCTAACAATACATTCATGAATGAAATTCCTTCGCTATAGAAAACGATTTTAAATAATTTTTGTGTCAATAGATAACTAAAGACTTATTTTTCAAAAGCCCCAAAATAATTTAAGGTTTCAATGTATGGTTTGAAAATAATTTGAGAAATGTTCTAAACTTTCATGTAATAAAACCCAGAAATTCATGTTCAAAATTTTCTTAAATACTCAATGAAAACATGCATATAATTAATTGCACAGCTCTGATACCAAATGAAGAAAATAATTTTCAACCCATTAGTCAAACCATAGTTATTAAAACCCGACCGGGTCGACCCGGGAACCGGTAAACCAGTCATATAACCGGTCTGGTTGAAGCAACGGACCGGCCATGCATCAGAACCGGTGCGACCTGGTGCGACCCGGCCGGTTTTCATGAAAACCGGTGATCCGGCCCGGTCCTAAAAAAAATTTCCAAATATTTTTTTTCCAAAAAAATAAAAATCATAATGGACATATTTCAATATTTTTTTGCTTATTTACTTACATAAGTTATGACCTACAACACTAATATTATCTCAATTGTACATTATGCAGAAAATTTTGATTTGATTTATAGTTAGAGATGTCATTTTCTGAATTTAAAGTCCCATATCACGATCATTATATTTTTATTTGATCCTTTATTGGATAATAATATGTGATTTATTATTTTTTATATTAAAATATTTGAAATATTTATTATTATTTTTAGATATTTGATTATATTTATAATTTTTTAATATAAAATTATAAAATTACATATAATTACCGGGTCATGCGATTGAACCAGTGACCCACTGACCCAGTTGCATATAAAATTATAAAATTATAAAATTATAAAATTATAAAATTGTATAAAATTTCATATAAAATTATGAGAGAAGATATGTGGAGTTGTTGCTTTTGAATGTTTGTTAAAAATAATATTATATTTTACTGATTGAGAAAATTATATTATGTTTTACTTTTTTTATTAATATCATTGCATTTATTTCTTATTTTTTTATTTTCTCTTGTAATTTTGAATGTTTGTTAAAAATTCATATATTTTTTTTTAAAATCTTATAATGAAAAAGACTATTATACCACTGAAATAAATTATAATTACAAAAACACCTTAATTTCTGCTTAAAAATAATGTCATTTTGGGTTCAATATAGATAAGGCTATTTACATTGATTGTAGATAATAAAGCGAACCAAAAAAAAAAAAAAAACAGATAAATTGTCTTACTACTAAAATCGATTGTAACGCACTAAAATTTAGACCCCCTATTTAACAACAAAAAAACAAAATAATAGAATTTTTTTTTTTTTTTTGGTGTGGGCAAAATAATTCAACTTAACAACTAAAACAAAATCCATTTATTTATTATATACTTATAACTAAACTGCAATTTTCAAAATGTTTAATATATGTAATTTGTAGCATATTATTTTGACTAAACAACAAAAATAATTTACTTTTGCATCTGAGATTAAAATATAAATATATTTGAGATTAAATAAAAATGAAATTTATTTTATTAAATGAAAAAATCATTTATCATTTTACATGATGCATTTTTGTGTTATTTTAAGTGAAACAACCTTGTTTTACTGCACATTTCTTATCCACAAAATTAGGATGACAGTATTGTGAAGGAAAAAGAATAAAAAAGTTTAAAAAAAATATGCATCAAGACAAAATACCGTCATTTCATTTAAAATGGCATAAATCTGTACAGTAATTTTCTCTATATTTAAATATATTTTCATCAGATTCTCAAATCCTAATATTTTATTATCATCTATTTATTTATTGTACAATTAAATTTCAAATCTATTTAATATTAACTAAAAGAATTATTATTTAGTTTTTCTTCTTTTCTGCTTTCGTATTATTTAAGTTGTTTTGTGCATTATTTTCTTGTATGGTATTTGTTTGTCGTTTTTCTTCTGGGTTTGTTCAGCTATAGGTTTATGTTCTCTACCATATGATTAAAATTTGTTTCTTTAATTTTTTTTATTATTGAAAAAATATTTTTCTTACAACAAGAGAAAAAAAATACAGTTATTTTAGTAATTTTTCATTCCGTTTGTATTATTATAAATTTTATTAAGTGGGCAATCTTAACACTTCTATATGATGTTATGCTATTGGAGATTGGAAATATTTTTCTTTTTTATTAATGTCACTTTTATCCGATTATTATTGTTAATTGTTTTATTTTGAATAAGAATAGGCTTTGTATTTACTTTGATTAATGTTTTCTTAACTTCGAAAAAAATTTCTGATGGCTAAAGAATTGATATGGTATCCTTGCTCTTAACCGAAAGGTGGATAACGAAACCAAGGGAGGGATTGACATGATCTTCCATTTAGTTCTAAGGCCACAAAGTATTGCTACTCATTATGGTTATTTAATGAGTTGGTTCAATTAAAGGGAGTTTAATCGGACTAAACTAAAATTATTTATGTCAGTGGCTCAATGAGCCTACTATGTTATGCATATGGACTACCATATGATTTTGGACCTATATTGTATAGTGTGAATCTTATGCGATATTATCAAGTAAGAATGATCAAGGCATGCGTTTTGAATACATGTGCTTAGGCCCATGTAGGCATACATGTGCTTAGGCCCATGTAGGCGCAAGGTAGCTGGGGCTAGGAGACGTCGTCTACTTGCCCCAACGGACTAAGATACTCCGACACGCAAAATTTTGGAAAATATGTGTGTCAGACACATGTTGGACACCGACACGTTCCGACTCGCGGTCAAAATAAAATTTTGGAAAATATGTGTGTCGGACACCAACACATTCCGACTTGGGGTCAATATTTTGGGACACACGATCAATTCTTCGACACGTTCCGACATATTTTTCCGACACACAGTCAACTCTTTCTGACATGCGGTTAACGTTCCGACATGTTTTTTTTTTTTCTCTTATTTTTATTTTACTAACTAAACATAAAAAAAAGTTAATAAATCAATTTTTTTCTGTTATGAAATTTGACATTAAAAATTAACAAGATACGAAAAATTATTTTTATTTATATAAAATTTGAATATTTGATTGGTTATATGACTTATTATAGAATGTTATATGTATGAAATATAAATTATATTATATATATTAAAAATATTATTTAATATCAAAATGTGTCCCAACGTGTCGAATAGGAGTGTTCGAGGTCTGGATTGGATCGATTTTGGAAACAAAAATCATCCGATCCAATCCCTTCGGTTTGATCATGTAATCATCTATTCAGTTTGGATTTTTTTTAAATCCGATCCGATCCGATTCAGTTTTTTTCGGTTTAGATTGGTCGGTTTTTGATTTTTTTAAAATTCTAAAATTTGTTTCATGATTATTGTGCAAATAACATCTTTTGTATATATTGACTTTGTAATTTTTTTTTGAAATACAAAAGCATTAGGAAACGATAATATAATTTTTTTTGACAATGAGATATGAAGCTCTTCATAGATGAAATTTTGTTGATGAGATGTGACTAAATTTTTTTCTTGGGTTTAGTTGATGGGTTAAAGGGTCTTGAGTTTAGAAATTTTTGGGTTATGATTAGGGAAAGACCCAAGTAGGTAGAAGAGAATTAATATATTGGATCGGTTTTCATCATCCAATTCGAAATCCGATCCAATCCAATTAAAATTTGCGGTTTTTTTTCAATTTTTGATTTTTCGATTTTCGGTTTATTCGGTTTTTGATTTTTTGGTTTGGTCACCGCGGTTTGAATCGATTTGGATTGGTTGATGAACACCCCTAGTGTCGAAATATGATATTTTTTATAATTAACGTGTCGACGTGTCGTGTCGTGTCCCGTGTCTCGTGTCAGTGTCTGTACATTATAGCCAACGGAGATAGGAGTGGCTACCCTAATATAATTTCATGAGATTAAATGATATTTCAATTTGAATTGGTTAAGGATTTGATGAGATCAAATATTATCCTAATTTAAATTTTGAATTTGAATAAGATAAAGATTAGATAAGATCTTATTTAGCTTAAAACTTAATTTAGTCAAAGGGTTGATCTTATTTTAAAGTTTGAACTTCGAATTTTGAATTTAAGTATCAAATTGGTCCCTCTCCAACAGTTTAAGATAAAGTTATCATATTTTTACCATGAATGGACATGGTTAAACCCTATGATGCATGGACACAGACACGGGACACGGGAGACGACACGCCGATACGTTAATTCTAAAAAATGTCATATTTGGACACGTTGAGACACGTTTTGATATTAAATAAAATTTTTAATATATATAATATGATTTATATTTAATACATATAAGAGTCCATAATAAGTCATATAATCAATGAAATATTTAAATTTCATAACATAAATATAAATATAAAAAAAAATTTGTAGTTTGTTAATTTTTAATGTCAAATTTTATAACAGAAAAAAATTAATTTATAAATTATTTCTTTTATATTTAGTTAACAAAATAAAATTAACATTTAAAAAAAATAAAATTAAGATTTAAAAATAAAAAAAACGTGTCCGAGCGTGTCCCCAAATATTGACCGCGTGTCGGAACGTGTCGGAGAGTTGACCGCGTGTCGGACGCATGTCCGAACGTGTCGGAGCGTGTCCATGTCGGACACGTGTCCGACACGTAAGAAATTCACACAAAGTAATAAGAAATTCATGAAGAGGGGGATGTAATAAGATATTCACACAAAGTAATAAGAAATTCAAAACCCTTAAACCCTTATACGGAGGTTATTTTTAGATCATGAGTCCTAAGGTTCTTCTTTTAAGAACCCTAAAGAGTGTCTTGGGCCTAAGATATTCACACAAACCCTAAGCTACCTACGATCTCCTTCTCCCTAGCTCGTTCTCTTTCTTACACCAAAGTAACCAATACCATTAACAAAATAATCTTAGAACCAAAAAAAATAAATAATAACCCTACGAGTGGTAAATATAAGAAGGTTATCATAAGAAAATCTGAATTTATTGAATAGATACACGATATGGCATGATGTTATTCCGCATAAACAAGAATTTTTTTTTGTTTTTACATCATGCTCTATGTGTTTTATATGATAAAGCTCAAATCTTTTTAACTTTAAAGATGTCCTTTCAATGAATGAAAGGGTATATATTGGTGGAAAAATATCTCTAATAATGAGAGAGGGCCTATGTTGGATCGACATCAACTCGGGAAATGGGACACGACACGACACGACACTCCGACTTGTTAATTCTTAAAAATGTTAGATTTTGATATGTTAGGACACATTTTGATATTAAATAATATTTTTAATTTGTAATGTATATTATATTTAATATTCAATAATTTAACAAAAAATGAAGCTAAACTTATAATACCTATCAATTTTGCAAATAAACATAAGATGTCATAAGTATTTATATTAAACTCAATAAAATGGTAATCATAATCCAACGAATCTAATAGTTGGAACTAAAACGCAACATAACCTTTGAACGCCTCTTTGAGTCTCTGCAACACATGTTGGAGTGTCAGAGTGTCGGACACGATACGTCAGTTTTTTTTGAAGTTTTGATGCATCATAGGAGAGGGCTATGATTGTTTTGCCTAATGACTCCACTGTTGTGCATGAGGTAGCACACCTCCAAACATACAGGAGGTGAGTTTTGCAAGGAGTGATAAATCATCTATGATGAGGGTCTAAAAGTATCACTGAGAAAAGACAGTGGAATGACCCCTTAAATGCATCTCTAAGGGTCACTCATAGATCAAGCTTGTGAGGCCGGTCTAGAACAAGTATTAACCTTCAAATGTGGAGAAAGTTAGCTATAAAACGGTAATAATAAACTTTTTAACATAATATTCATACCATTTCAAAAAATAAAAATCATACCCGTAGTATTTTTTATTTTTGTGATCTATATAACATTTATTTTGTCAAAATCAATTTAAATCATGTGAACCCATTTTTGACTAAATCGAATATGCAAAGTCTTGTCTAATTCTAGTGATGGCAAAACATGTTGGTGTGTCGGGTTCGTGTCGTGTCAAGTCTGACCCACGCGTCTATTGTCCAACCTGAACATTACATGTTTTAGTTCACGCGTCAAAAATTGAAACCTGAACACGACCTGCTATGGGTACGTGTGGGTCAATTTGCAAAATTTGAAAATTTGATTTTGTTTTTCAAAAAAAGTTAAAATTAAAAGGTAAAAATTGAAAAAAAATACGCGATTGACCTGTGATCTGAATAGGGTATGTCAAAATCACCAAAATTTTAACTTTTTTATTTTATTTTTTCTTGATAAAAAAATCTTCCGGGTTGACACGCCAGTCAACCTGTAACTTGACACGATACTAATTCACATCATTTATCCAAATGTTCAAACGACCCATTTTGTTTCACAGGTCGACACAGCCTGTATTTTGATGTCATGCCACAGGTCATCCTGCAGGTCATGAAACATTTTGCAACTGCTATCTAATTCAAACGCGCACTAAATGAGAGGAGCATGATGTAGGTATGAATGTTTTTATTATAAATTAAGTATAATTTTTTTTTTATAAGAAAATAATTCAAGATAAGAATAAAATAATATTATATTATATATATATTTTATTTTTGATGACAAAGAAATAAAACTATAAAAATTAAAATCAGAGATCTGAATTATGATAAATAAAATTGTGTAATGGAATAACAGATATTTGAAATATGAATGTTAGGTCATAGGTGACTCTTATTTCGTTTTCACTTCACAACGACATAATATTACTGCTAATTTGCTTGACCCACTGATTGCTTTATATATATGACTCTCTCAATAAATATGGTGAATATAATGAATTTAGTATTGATGAAAATAAAGTCATTAGGAATTAGGATTGGTCTAATGATGAGAGATTTTAGTACATTATATTAGGTTATATATTCAATTTTCACTTGTATTTGAAAAAAAGTATTGATGAACATAGTGTACATTTAAATTTTAGTTAACGTTGCACCATAAGTACGTGGATAAAGGGTTGTTGCAGCCACTTCATTGAGTTAAGATCAATAAAAATTTAGGTCATGTCAAATACAAAATTTTATACATAAACTTAACTACAGTTATTTAGTCATGTTTAAAATATGGTTAATTTTTAAAAATCAACTGGGGGCTTGGCTGGACATAACGTGACTCCGCTACTGATTTTAGTTTAATTAGTGATCTCGAGTTTGATTCTCCAAAAATGAAATTGTGTTACAACTTCGTAGGGAGCTTATGTGATCCTGTTCGCCTTGAATTGAACGAGTCAAATAATTAATGAATTGATGAATAATATTAAAAAAATTGATGAATGTCCCATGTAATAAGTGAAATAATATAATAGTATCTCATATAAGTGAAAAAATACTGTAACACAATATCATATAACTGGAAAAACAAGTCAAAATGTATTGTAAATTGTTTGATTAATGTTACAATTTTCTACTTCTTCTTATTATTTTTATTATTTTTTTGCACGAAGAGGGACTAAAGCTTAATTTATTTATATTCCTTGATTTTATTATAATTTTTTTGGTTGAATTTCTAATGGAGAAATAATCATGGAGAACAACTATATTACCATGAAATAAACTAACAAAAAAAAAGATTATGAGTTAATTGAATGCTAACTCCTTAATTAATCATATCAAATCTAAAAAAGAAAGAGAAGAAAAACAAATAAAAAAAACATATTTTTATTACCAAATTGTGATGATAAAAAAGAGAGAGAAAACAAATCAAAAGCATATTTTATGTTTGCAAAAAATAAAAAAGCGCAATACCAAAAAAAAAAGGCATATTTTTATTGGGTTTTATATATGTGATGTTCTAGGATGTTTTTTTTTGGTAATTTAGTTTTGTTCTAGGATGTTTTTTGTTTTTTTTTTTTTTTTTGTAAATGTAAAGTTTAAGTGGGGTTAGACACCGGTATCCCACTAGGGTCAGGGAAGACCCCAACCTCTTTGAGAATTTCTGGGAGGGATTACATATCACCCACCAACAAAGTCCTCACATCGACTAGCGGGATTTGAACCCACGCCCTTGAGGGCTATGGACCAAATCCTTAGCCAACTGTGCCCACCTTTGTTGGATGTTTTTAGTGACTTGTGAATTGTGACTCATGTTACTCTTACGAAAAAGATGGTTTCACCTTTTTTTTTTTTTATCCTTATGAGCAGGACCCAAATCAAATATATTAGAGTAAGATGACATTAAAAGTATCCTGAAATATGACATATATAAAACTCATTTTTATTATCAAATTGTGATGCGTTGAAAACGAGAATATAGGTAATTCAGAGAGGGAGTGACACAATATGGAACTGGACTCGTGGCACAGATTTATTCGTCATGCAGCATTAGCATAGCTTCGTACGCGACTTGCAGAATTCGAAATGCAAACGGATCGCGGCCTGGAACGTACTATTTGGTACGCATCGCTTTCAGAAAATGTTTTTTTTTTCTTTTTTTTTTTTTTTTTTTTTGATAACATTATTTTTCTTTTTTTTTACAACCAGAAAATGTTTTTAAATCACACCACTTGGCACACGCCACGTCACTTACATGAACCATCACTTTTTTGAAAGATACAATTTTATGTTATTTAAAAAAAAAAATCGTGTTTTACAGGATATTTGTCATGCTATTAAATTCTCTATCATCTACAAAATTAGCAGGAGAGTACTCCAGAGGAAAAAGAATGTAAAAATCCAACAAAATATGCATCAAAACAACACATCATGGTTTCACTTAAGATGATATAAAATTGTGTATTTTAAGATGACAAGTAATTTTTCCTATATTTGGATACATTTTCATCAGATTCCTATATGCTTATATTTTTTTCTCATCTATTTATTTATTGCAATTTAAATTTAAATAAATTTCAAATCTATTTAATATTAAGTAAAAAATAAATTTATTTTTTTCAAATGTATTTAATTTTTAAATGCTAATTCATTTTTTATTATCTTATTATTTATGGGTAATATTTCTCTCAAATTGTATAAGATGAAAAAAAATTTCTCCACTCACACAGTCACATCGGTAATTAATTGCTGCTTTTTTTTCTTTCTCTCTCCTAGTGGGTCTCGCAATTGATTGAATGTGTTGGAAATTTTTTCTCTCATATGCAACTTGAGAGAAATATTACCCTTTATTTATTATTTATTATATATTTGTATTTCAATAAATATCAAATCCATTTGAAATTGATAAAAAAAGTAAAACTAATTTTATCATATTTAGATTTATTTCCTATGTAATTTTCAAATCTTAATTTTTTTCTTATCTTCTTTATTTATTATGTACTTATATTTGAACAGATTTTATCACTTGGAGATGGACTAAAAATCAAACATATATTTTATCCATATTTTAAGGATTATATACTTAATATATTATGAGTAAATATTTTTTTCGTTCTCAAGAAAAAACTCGGGATCCAAATTAATCCATGAGAAAAAAAGTCAATATATGGTCCCTCTGAAATTTTAGTTCTTTGAAATTGTGATTCCTCTAAAATTTAAAGAAGATTCACGTTAGTTTCTCAAAAAGAACTAATATGTATATTTTTTTATAGGATTAAAAAAGATTTCGTATTTTTTTTTAGAATAAAAAAAATATGTACTCATATATTATTTATACGATATATTTTAAACAATCTTTTATTATCTAATCAAATCTTATGACTTGATATGATTTATAACTTGAAAATTAATTAACAATTTGTATCGCGATTGATTTGACTGGATTGATATTCTTGATATTCGTAATATGGTTATTAGGAGTCTGTGTCTCAATGAATTCTAATTTCACAGTCCAATTAATCGTACTATATATAGTAACGCACACTCACCTTCTAATCCGCAAAGACCCTTTTCTTTTCCATTCCATCTTCTTCACCCTTGGCCTCCAAGTAACCTTAACCATTCTTTCACCTCTAAAGGTAACTGTGTTGTTCGGTTCCCTCCCTTATACTCTTCAGCTGCTCTACACTTAGACCATCCTCATCTTTCTTGTGATAAACACGTCTGCATCAAATAGGTTCCTTTTGCTTTTAAACTTTTCCAGTTTTAGATTTTTTTTCTTCGTCTCTGTTGAAGTTTGTTTAGGAAGAGGAGTTTTTTTTTTTTTCTTTCTTTCTTCTTTTCTGCTTTCGCGCGTACTATTTAAGTTGTTTTGTGCATTATTTTTCTTGTATGGTATTTGTTTGTCGTTTTTCTTCTGGGTTTGTTCTGCTATGCGTTTGTGTTCTCTACCATATGAATAAAAATTGTTTCTTTAGCTCACCAAGAAAAAAAAAATTGTTTCTTTAAGTATTTTTTCTTATTTTTTATTGAAAAAATACTTTTCTTACAACCAGAGAAAAAAAAATACAGGTATTTTAGTAATTTTTCATTCCTTTTGTATTACAAATTTTATTAAGTGGCCAATCTTAACACTTCTATATGATGTTATGCCATTGAAGATTGGAAATATATATATATTTTTTTAATGTCACTTTTATCCGATATTATTATTATTATTATCACTATTATTAATTGTTTTATGTTTAATATTATTAGACTTTGTATTTACTTTGATTAATGTTTTCTTAACTTTGAAAAATATTTCTGGTTGCTGGAATTTCTTTATATTTATTAATGTATTTTATTTTCAGTTTTTAAAATCCATACACTTCATTAAGACAATACTGTTTTCTTTTTTCTTTTTTCTTTTTTTCCTAAGTGCTCTGTTTCAATATTTGTAATTCTTTTAATTAATTTTTTATTCAAATTTCTTGAAATTCATGGCACTATAACCGAATACTGCTTTCTACGGTGATTTTAATCTTCAGCAACCAACTCAAATGTTGTGATAACATATTCCAATACACGTCTTATTATTGCTAGTTTAGCATCCTCAATTGAATTAAAATATATACCACTACTTACACATTTTGACAGGTTTTTCTCTTTTATTTAATTAATTCATTAACATTTCATTTGGGAAGATGCTTTATGGAGTATATGTTGCCTTGGATGTGCAAATAGTTAATACATGCATCCATACTTCTGTTTGAAACAGGGTAGCCTTGTAATCCATTAAGTATATGCAATCCATTAAGTGTTTCTATATTCTTTTGGTATAGCTAATTAGCATTTAACTCTTCATGTGTGAATCACAAGCACTCTTAAATTTTTAATCTTAAATCTTATTTTTTAGCAGGGTTTAAGAAATGGATTTTTCAACTTGCAATGAATCTGCTGAACTTGAACTCCTGCCACCTCCACCACAAACCATTCATCCCAATATTGTTCCTGTGAAAGCAGGATTGGGAAAAGCATACGAGCCTTTGAAGAAGATAAATAATACAAATCGTTTGCCAATGGCCAGGAAAGATATTGGATCAAAGGGACAGAAGATACAACTCTTGGCAAACCATTTTAGAGTTGGCATGCGCAAGAAAGATGGTTTCTTCTACCAATATAGTGTATTTCCTTCTCTTTCTCATCATATCACTTGTGTTATTATATGTGTGCATGTGAAACATCCATCCATATTTACCATCATAAATGATTAAAGTATTGTTGGTTAGGTTGCAATGTTTTATGAAGATGGGAACCCGGTTGAAGTGAAGGGTATTGGTAGAAAGGTCATGGATAAACTTTGTGCAACCTATGATGAATTACAAAATAATGATTTTGCATATGATGGGGAGAAAAGCTTGTTCACTGTTGGTTCTCTACCAGATAAGAAGCTGAAATTCCTTGTTGTGTTAGAAGAAATTTCATCAAAGAGGTAAATATGCAATGCTATGCATGAGTGTGTTTGTACTTTCTAGTATTTGTCTCAAGCACTAACTTGGAGCACATATTGTTTTTCAGGATTGGAGAGAATGGAGGCCCTCACGGCCCTAATGAAGGAGACACTAAGAGAATGAGGCGCCAATCGCGGTCCAAAACCTTCAAAGTTGAGATTAATTATGCAGCCAAAATCCCAATGCAAGCAATTGTTAATGCATTACGAGGTCAGGATTCTGATAACTTCCAGGAAGCATTGAGGGTTCTGGACATTATACTGAGGCAGCATGCAGCAAAGCGGTAAGTCAAATAAAAAACAAATTTAATTCTTTTGTTTTCATTGCTTGAAATAATGTTTACTGTGAGAGCTTAAGCTGGATGGGTGTGGAAGATCAGTTTCTAGAACATTTGGTCAAAAAGGATTTTATAACATGTCATCAACCAATTCTCTAAAAAAAGCTTAAATTGTTAGGTATTGGGATATGAATGTTTCATATCACATCTCTAATATTTACCTTGACTGTTTTCTTTACAGGGGTTGTCTTCTTGTTCGCCAGTCCTTCTTTCATGACAATCCAAGGAATTATTCTGACCTCGGAGGTGGTGTTCTAGGTTGCCGTGGCTTCCATTCAAGCTTCCGAGCCACTCAAGGGGGTTTATCTCTGAATATAGGTAAGATTCTTAACACTTAAAAGTGAAAAGCTTGGAAATTTATGCTGTCCCTTTGTTATGATTAATAGTTTGTTATTCTCTCTTTAAAGATGTGTCAACTACAATGATTCTACAGCCTGGTCCTGTACTGGACTTCCTTTGCCTGAATCAGAATGTTAAGCATCCTAACTCAATTGATTGGATCAAGGTAATATTTGTATCCTATCTAGTAGTGTAATGGTTTCATGTTTTTGAACTGCGGTTGTTTGATTTATGATTATTATCAGGCAAAAAGAATGCTGAAGAACCTCAGAATCAAGGCTAATAATATTGAGTACAAAATCACTGGACTGAGTGATCAACCCTGCAGGAGCCAGACGTAAGTGTTCTTGTGCTTTTTCTAACTGACTGTGTAAGACTTGTAAGAGATAATTTTAGTTGAATGTATCATTGTTAGAATAACCAAGGTGAGATGATAAGGTTCGTTCCTTGTAAAAGTTCTCATTTTGTACTATTAGAATATCCCCTATACAAATATGATCAGGCTCATTTGTTTCTTACAGATTTTTACTAAAACATGGAAAGGATGCTAATGGAGAAGTGCTGTCAAGTGAAATCACAGTTTATGATTACTTCAAGCACCATAAAAAGATTGAATTGCGCTGTTCTAATATGCCATGCATCAATGTTGGCAAACCAAAGCGCCCGGCTTATTTTCCAGTGGAGGTGCTAAAAAAAAATATCCAGAGATTTAAAGCTCTTTACTCTATTGTTAAACATTATAATAAATTGTTCTTGCTTTGCAGCTATGCACCTTGGTCCCATTGCAGCGGTACACCAAGGCTCTGACAAATTTGCAAAGGGCTCAGCTTGTGGAGAAGTCAAGGCAAAGGCCTAATGAAAGGAAAGCATCTTTGGAAGATGTATGTAGTGACTTTAAATATGTTTTGATTAATTCAGTTCACTTTAAAATATGTATGTAGTTTTAAATGGTTTTTAAACATTCTTGCAGTCGTTAAGAAACAGCAGATATGGTAATGAGCCTATGCTTCTGTCTTCTGGAATTACCATTGAACCTATGTTGAACAAAATTGAAGGCCGTGTTCTGCCAGCCCCAAGTGTATGTGTCATTGTGATCAGCTTCTTACCCCTGCTTTAATTTCAATTCTTGTTTTCAAGGCACTTCTGACTTGCTTTCTTATGCCAATACGCTTTTGCAGCTTGTAGTTGGAAGAGGAGAGAACTTTATTCCCCGTGGTGGGCGCTGGAACTTCAACCATAAGGTTGACCTTTGTTGTTTTTTTTTTTAATGTTGCTGTTGAAACAAATTTAGAGTTGTTTTTTTCTAACAATGAGAGCATCATCTTTCAGAAACTAATTGAGCCTGTGAAGATTGAGCATTGGGCCATTGTAAACTTCTCAACTCGGTGTGATATAGTATACCTGTGTAACACCCTTAAGAAATGTGCTGACATGAAAGGGATTGTAAGTTTTTCCAAGATTTGTGTGGCTAGTTTACATCATTGATGTTCTGAAAACTACATTTATTTTACACTATGGCTTCTTTTGTAGCACTTAAATGCTCCGAACAAAGTATTTGATGAGGATCAGAGCTACAAACGTGAGCCAGCCAATGTAAGGGTTGAAAAATTGTATACATACGTAAAGTCCATGCTGCCTGGGTTCCCTCAACTTCTGTTGTGTATTCTTCCAGAGAGAAAGAATTCTGAGCTTTATGGTAGGATCAACAAGCTTCAATTAAATAATTCTCTTGTTCGTTATTTTTCTACATTGTTCAATTAGCAATTATATAGTTTGACTCTGATCAACTCATTATAAAATCCTAATATCTATGATATGTAGGTCCTTGGAAAAGGAGAAGTCTTGCTGATGAAGGGGTTGCAACACAATGTATTGCACCAGTAAAGATTAATGATCAGTACATTACTAATGTTCTCTTGAAAATAAATGCAAAGGTATACGACATTAAAATTAGAAAGAAAAAAAAAAAAAAAACTTGTGGCAGTCCCTTGTGTAAACTGGGATTGGAGACATGTATTCTCTGTATGCCTGTGTTTCATTCTCGTTTAATTGCTTTCATGCAGCTTGGTGGGATTAATTCCAAATTGTCAATAGAGAATTCACGTTCCATACCTTTTGTTTCTAATGTACCTACCTTAATTCTTGGTATGGATGTTTCACATGGTTCGCCTGGTCGATCAGATGTGCCATCTATTGCTGCGGTATGGTATTTATGCTTTCAGCATCCTCTTACTAGAAGTTTTCCTTTGTCTCAAGCAGTAGCATAAAACCACAATATTTGTTTACATTTTAAATAAGTTTATATGTTAAATATTCAGGTTGTCAGCTCAAGATGTTGGCCTGAAATTTCACGTTATAGAGCAGCAGTTCGCACTCAATCATCCAAAGTTGAGATGATTGCATCTCTATTTAAGCCTGTTTCTGATACTGAGGATGAGGGTATCATAAGGTGCTTATTCTCTAATGGTGTTATACTGTTATATGCCAGTTAATTATTCTCTAGGCAGTTTATAACTCTGCAATCATTGATGCGTTTGCTTCCATCTTTTCAATCATTTAATAATCTATTTTGTTGGTTCTCTTTGCAGGGAGCTGATTAAGGACTTCAAAAATACTTCAGGACATAAGCCTCAACAAATTATAATTTTCAGGTATATTTATATTAAATGCTAATAATTTGGATTTTGGCTAAGAAAGGCATCTTTTGACATGTATTATTTGTAAATGGACGACTAATGCTTTGTATAAGTTAAGTACGAGGTAAACACCATGTAAACTGATTTAAACAATAATTCGTATATAATCTGTTCTTTTCTAGTTATCAATGCTCTTGTCTCTGACTTATTCATTTTTACACATCATCCACTACTAGTTCATTCTTCATGCTTAGGCATGCTTACAACACCTTTAGTTTGATAACATTTTGTGTGTGAACTACTGATCTGAGAACTGATTAAACTAGTTGCAGAGTTGGCATGATTTTGCCTCATGTAACATTCTTGTTCTGTTAATGTTACAAAGTGAATGTTGTAAAATAGAAAATGCACATTGAATTGCTTGTGTTGTATATAAATTTGGTGTAAGTTTCTGGTCCTAATTATGGTGCCATGTGTTTTATTATAGGGATGGAGTGAGTGAATCACAGTTCAACCAGGTCCTGAACATCGAGTTGAATGATATCATTAAGGTACCATTGTACATTTAAAATATTATTGTACTACTTCATGAGTGAAATAATTGAATTTTATTGAAAATCCTTTAAGGCATGCAATCATCTTGATGAACGGTGGTGTCCAAAATTCACTGTGATTGTTGCCCAGAAGAATCATCACACTAAGTTCTTCCTGCCCAGTGGTGCAGAGAATGTTCCACCTGGTTTGTCACCTTTAATAGAAAAAAATTATTTAACAAAAATAGTACCTCGTGATTTGTTGTTCTAATCCACTACTTGTTGTGTAGGCACTGTTATTGACAACAGTATCTGCCATCCCAAAAACAACGACTTTTACATGTGTGCACAAGCTGGGATCATGGTAGTTAAAATCTCAATTTATCACTACGATTATATGTTTTTATGATTTTTATTTTTTTACGTTACGATTTTATGTTTTACAATTTTTTATCTCTCTTTCGATTTTATGTAAAATCTCGATTTTAACTACGTTAGCTGGGATGATTGGAAGTATCCTTGTCAAAATAGAATTTCAGCTTGTTTTAGTGTCAGCCATTTTTATGGCGTAATATTGGCCAAACAATAATTTAATAATTGACAAAACTAGTACCAGTCTCCTACCCAAAATAACACTTACAAATATTATCTTTCCAAACTCAATAATTTCTAATAAGGACTGTAAAAGAATTTCAGTTTCCAGTTGGTTAAGTTCATATAAATATTTCTAAGATTATATCCACCTCCTTAATGCCTGAAATTTTTGACTTTGACAATTGCTTTCCTTTTGTTCAAACAGGGGACAACTAGACCTACCCATTACCATGTTTTGCATGATGAGATCGGGTTCTCCGCAGATGCTGTGCAAGAACTAGTGCATCAGCTATCTTATGTGTAAGTATATATGGCCAACTTGGTTTTTGTACATAGAAAACATCTTGTCTTACAAATTTACACATGTTAAGAATCCCACGATGTAGAACATCCCAGAGTATTTTGATAAAACTCAATATCATATAATAGTCAAGAGCGTTTCAAATGTTTATACTGATAACTTATTTATAAATTTAACATAACCAAACATTCTAATAAGTTGTTGTTATTTTAAAAATAAAATAATTTCTTAAATAATAAATAATTTTAAATCGTAAACCCCAATTACAAAATTAAAAAAAAAAACTAATAACTCAATCCCTTTGAATGTTAGACTAATGGTTTGTTTTTTAATTTTTACAGTTATCAAAGGAGCACAACTGCCATATCATTAGGTAAGAATTTCGACTACCTTCAACATATTTCTTTCCCAGAATATGCTTTCTTCATTATTAAACTTATTATACTTATACATCATTGAACTTTGTTTTCCCTAAACTAGTGCATAATAGACTCTACATCATTGCTTTGCTATATTCAAACAATTTTTTTTTAGTTTTAAGGTTCAAAATGATTGACTGAGGTTTACTCTTTGTATTATTTCAGTTGCCCCCATTTGCTATGCCCACTTGGCAGCTGCCCAGATGGCACAATTCATGAAGTTTGATGAACTGTCTGAGACTTCATCCAGCCACGGTGGATTGACATCTGTTGGAGTCCCTCTAGTTCCTCAGTTGCCCCGTCTTCACGAAGAAGTCACCAACTCCATGTTCTTTTGTTAACATTTTACTTATGAGTTGAATGCTACCACAAGGAACATTTTTTTTTTTGGTATATATTACCACTAGGAACTTACTATACTAGGAAGCAGTAATTTTGAGAACAAGAATTTTAAACTTTGTTGGCTGTATTACTTTTTATATTAAACTCACTATGTTATGTTTAATTTACTTCATTTCAATATCTTGTTCTATAAGTGGGCAATCTTAACAATTCTATATGATGTTATGCTATTGAAGATTGGAATCTAAAATAAAAGAGAAGAGAAAGGAAAAGAAAAAAGAAAGAGAATGGGAAGAAGAAAGGAAGAAGAGACATTACCTTCTCACAAATTTTACTTTGGATAAAAAGTTAGCACAACCTTCCCTTTGTCTTAAAAAATTTCAAACCATGGCATTAAATATCTCTATTTAACTTCAAATCATGAGAAGAGTTGATGACAGGTTTGTGTGTGTGTGTGTTAATTTTGAACGTTGAACTATGACACGTTGGCTTGGAAATAATTTTAGAAGTTATTAACGATCTTTTGCAAGAAAAGCACCCTTCCAAAATGAACTCACTATCAAGACTCGGACAATTCTATGGACTTTAAGATTGACGCTAGAATAATCAATGAATCATTTTAATAATTATAATTAGTTTATTTAGGATAGGTTATTCTATCTATTTTTTTTTGTGCCTATCTTACCTATCATTCTTCAATATCGTTAGATTAGAATCTCAAGTAACTTTTATCATTTCCCTCTTCTCTTGAGATTCTTATCTAACGATGTTGGAGATTGGTGGACGTGAAAAAGAGTTAGATAGAATAATTTATCCCACTTTATTTAAAATTATATTTTTTTAAATTTAATATTTTAAAATAGGAATTAATGCATATATAAGTTAGAAGAAAAAAATAATTTAGAACTCGACATTATATGAACTTACAATATCCAAATCATTTTCTATCTTTATCCAGCTCTCTTATTATATCTGTCATTATCTTATCTTATGCACCAAAGCATGCATTTAAAAACTTTATATATATATATATAGATGCAAATTGAGAAGGCCCCTACCGAGTAAAAGAAAAACTCGACAAGGGAGCCTACATGTAACGCTCTGTATAATAGCTATAACCTAATTAATTAGCAAATTGCATCTAATTAAATAATTAAGCATGTTTTAGTAAGTAAAATTAAGTACAAGGCTTAATTAAATGAATCTGAGTCACTTTGGAGTTAAAAAGTGTACTTAGTGAAAATTAAGGGGTATAAATGGGTACTGGCAAAAGTGCCCAAAATATAAAAAAAAAAATTATAAATATTCCTAGAATAATATTTCAGACTTTTGGGTAAAGTTTGGTAATTAATGGAGTTGAATAGATAGAAGAATCAATACCCGCTTAAAGTCACTTAACCTATGTTAAGTGACTAAGACACCAAAAAGAACCCAATTCCCTCCCCAAACCCGTCGACGCCAGAAAGAAGAAGAAGAAGCAGGAGAAGAAGAAGAAGAGGGAAAAGAGAGAGAGAAACCCTAGGGAGAGCAATCCTCCACCGATTGGAGTGATTCAAAAGCCTAAACCACTCTAAATCTTCCCTTCATCACTAATCCTAGCTTGGTTCTTCGTGGGGAGTGTTGTGTTGTGAGATATCATCCCCCAAAATTTCGACCCATTGATGATTGGGTGTCATGGAGGAGTCCATTGCTTGAAGTGATGCTTGGAACCTCTTCCTTGGGTGTTTTCTAGGTAAGTTCATGTCTTGATGCAATTCCTTCCATGAGTTTTATGGTGATGGCTATGTTAGGGTTTCATTGAGGAAGATGTATGCATGGTGGCGTAACTTAGAGCTTGATTGAAGTTAAGTTCCTTTGTAAATGTTGCTAGTGATGATAAATAAACAGTAGAAATGCGTTTAGATGGTCATTTAGTTGTTGTTCCATGTATTAGAAAATTTATGCTTGAAGTATTGATTTTCTAGTAGTGTAAGACATGGTTTGGTTGGTTGGGTATTGATTGTGCCTTGTTGTGTTAGGATTGAGGCATTTCGACCAACCTTGAGAGACCAACCATTGGAGCAAGCTATGGAGCTTGATTAGCTCCATTGGATAGGTAAGTTCATGCTTATGTTTGGTATGAATTGTATAGCTTGGTTGATAAGCTATGAGATGTTATTGGATGTAATATGCGTTAATTGCATTAAACCTTGTGTAGGTTTTGTTTGAGAAGTGGAGTATTGTAATTGACTGACTGTGGAACCTGTTGGTGGTGAACAAAGGTTGACTGAAGCATTGAGGTAAGCCTTCGGACCTTGGGTGTAATTCCCTTGATTGTTCCACCAAGCCCTGAAAGGGTAGTGGTGATTATAGTGTATATAAATGCAATAAAATAGAGTAATGCTTTGTTATACGTATGTGTATGCATTTGGTGTGGCATAGGATGGTGTTTCCCTATGTTGGTATGTTGCATGACGATGCGTAAATCATACTTGGTAGTTAGCTGGCCAGTAGGACTATTTGCATCTGAGTTTCCTTAGGACAGCTTGAGAGCTCGAGGGATTTCTCCTGGAGATGTTATTGCACTTTGAATAGATATGTATTTACTGCATTATTATTGTTATTGCTATTACACTGATATGGAACTGTGGGGTGGAGAGATGCTCCAATGACCCCTGGTTTACTGGATATATTCGTATATCTCACCCCGTGTTGTGGGGACCCCTTTCAGGTAAGGATGCTGCAGGAGCCACCAGTGGCAAGTGGTCATATCTGGATTAGCACATGCATGAAGTGTTGCATTTTTGAGATTATACATGTTGTTTTGTAGCTCACATGTATAGAATTGTAATTAATAGGCAATGATAGATTTATGATTTGTATATTGGAATGGACTTAGCCTATGCTCATGCCTTTGGTCATCTCTTTTGTTGATGGGAGCCAAGGGAATGATCATAGTGTTTTGTAAGCTAAGTTCCATGATTTGTAATGAATATGTACTGTAAATGATGCCTACTTGAAATTCAATATATGCATGCTTTTATGTATTGAGTTATTGAATTGGTTGGGCTGAGAAATCATATTAGGTACCTAGTTCTAAATTGGGAATTGTTGAGAAAACAAGGGTTATGCTGTCCAAATTTTAGTACAAGCCATGAGGAAAAGGGCATGCATGTCCCTTTAGATGCGTTTGTATTATGCAAGAACTAAGAACCATTTATGGAGAGGAATTTATATGATAGATTTGGACCGTGGTGCATGTATGGAAGTTGTAGATATTTTTCTTAGCTTTCCATAGAGACCAATATTGTGTGAATTGGACAAGTACAACTCTAGTTAGAGGTAAAATACTAAGAATTGGTGAAACCTTCAGAGCTTTGGCGCACCTGGCGCCAAACTTGGCGCACCGTGCGCCATAGTGCTTGGAAGCTTCTGTTTCGTAGCGCAAATCGCGCCGGCGTTGGCGCAAATCACGCCGGGATCACCTGCTGGCGAACCTGGCGCCAACCTTGGCGCCTCCAGCGCAATAGCGATCGGGAGCTTCTGTTTCGTTGGCGCCTGCCGCGCCACAGCTGGCGCCAGTCGCGCCGGGATCAGCAGGATTCGCGCAAGCGTTTCGTAGAAAACCCATAACTTGGGCTACAGTGCTCCGATTTGAGCGCGGCTTAAACCCACGCGTAGCTAACGAAGAGATCTACAATATAGTAGAAGTTGTGAAATAAATAAGAAGTAAATTAATGGTTTAAAAATGGAATAAGAACATGATGTTAAGCTTGGTTTATCTGATTCCGCAAGGTAATATGGTTATGATCACGCGATTGGATATTTTAAATTCGGCGTCATTTTAAATAGAAAAATTTATCCGGATTTTTAATTGAGCCAATGTGATTGTAACTGCGCTTAATATCATAATGTGATGTTAACAAACCGTTTCTAGAACGAGGCGTTACATTTTATGGTATCAGAGCAGTTTCGTCGGGAATAACTGTTAGCTATTGTTGAGTATGCTTAGTGTTTGATGCTTTATAGTTGTTTTAGTACTCTTGATGATTATTGCATTTGTGATCACTAAGTGTAGGCCTGATCAACTCACTTCTTTGTGTAACATGTGTAGTGACATGACGAGGCACCGAAACAACCCCGGACCATCAAACACCAATGCTCAGCAAGAACCTGTTTTGGCTGCTCTTGTGAGGCCCAGAAGTGGCCGTGGGGCAACGAGCGTACACCCTGATCCCGTGGCTGAAGCTCTTGCAGCCGTTCAGAGGGAGTTGGCTGCTAGCAGGCAAGCCAATAAAAATTTGTTAAAGACAAATGAAGACTCGCGGACTGCTATGGTCGCGATGATGACCGAGTTGAGGACGTTGAGGGGTCCTAGGCCCGTGAACCGGCAACCCACTCCTCCTCCTCACACTGCTACGCCTTCTCCACCTCCTTCACAAGAAGAGGGTGTAGCGGGTAACAATGAAGGTGAGGGTAGTCACCATTCTGGAAGTCGTAGTCATCACACCGAGGTTCGTCAACCTCGAGTTGAGAATGTCGGTGACCATGAAGTGGAGGATAGAAGATTGATGGCTTTCCGAAAACACAAACCTCCTTCTTTTAAGGGAGGTTATGAGCCAATGGCGGCTGCAAAATGGCTCCAAGCTATGGAGACGATATTCAGGGTGATGAGATGCCCTGATGCAATGAAGTTGGCATAATCTGTTTATATGCTGGAAGAGGAAGCGGAAGATTGGTGGACCAATACCGTGCAGCCATTAGAAGCTGAAGGCCGGGAGATCACATGGCGGTTGTTCGAGACGTCGTTCTTGGACAACTACTTCCCTAGGGAGGCTAGGGAACAAAAGCAGAATGAGTATAACGATCTCAAGCAAGGGTCGATGTCTATTGACCAATATTTCAGTAAGTTCAATGAGTTGGTGAAATACGCCAACTATGGGCGAGCCCTACCCACTCCGGATGAAATGACCTCCAAGTTCTAATGGGGTCTTAATGAGAAGATATCTCGGAAGATGTCAAATTGTGACATCCGAGAGTTCAGTCGGTTTGTAAATCAGTGCAGGAAGGTAGAAGAAGTGTACAAGGTGTCCCAAACCAAGAAGTCCTCTGAGGCCCAGGCACCTAACGCCAATAAAGCAACGGGCTCAGGTTATTGGAAGAACAGAAAGATGCAAGGCAAGAAGCTGAATCTGAATAGGCCCTTTGACTTGTTCAAAAAGCCCGGGACTCAGAAGAATTTTGTTGACAGAGGACCTCCTCCCAAGTGCAAGGGATGAGGAAAGGAGCATAGAGGTCCATGTGCTACCGGTGAAGTGATCTGTTTTAAATGTGGAAGATCCGGTCACTATTCCAGGAAGTGTCCTCAGAACGAAGCGAGGACTATGGCAGTTCAAGCTAGTGTTGTTCCTGTCTCTGTTGTTCCACCTATGCTAGAGTCTCAGACGGTTGGTAGAGTATATACCATGGACCGCCAACAATCGGAGAAGGCTCCGAATCTAGTGAAAGGTACAATTTATATTGATAATATGGATGTTGAAGTGTTGTTTGATTCAGGAGCTACACACTCCTGTATGTCTGATTTTATGGCCGTTGGGCTAAATCTGCAAATGTACGACATTCGCCCTCCAATGAAAGTGGTTACTGCTACTGGAGAGGAGTGTTATACATCCGTGTTGTGTAAAGATGTTGAGTTCAAGTATGAAGGCCGATATTACGTGCTGGACTTTATTTGTTTACCTATGATCAGCCTCCAAGTTATCTTAGGTATAGACTGGTTGTCAAAGAACTGTGCTATGATAGACTGCTGTGGTAAAAGGATTGTGCTTGATGCTGATGATTCTGCTACTAGTTCTTCCCCATATCTATCTGTGTTGCAGGTTAGAAAGGCTTTGAGGGTCGGGGCATTGGGATATGTCTTTGTGGGGGGGGTTTAGTAGGCGAAAGTCATGAGGAGA
This sequence comes from Gastrolobium bilobum, assembly GCF_033153095.1. Taxonomy (NCBI): domain Eukaryota; kingdom Viridiplantae; phylum Streptophyta; class Magnoliopsida; order Fabales; family Fabaceae; genus Gastrolobium; species Gastrolobium bilobum. The sequence goes on from NW_026897567.1 coordinate 32,868, forward strand.
TTGGCACTATTTCCGTGGTGAAGGAGTTTGTGGATGTGTTTGCAGATGAAATTCCATAACTTCCGCCTCATAGAGAGCTTGAGTTCACGATTGATCTATTGCCCGGTGTAGGGCCTATCTCTCTGGCTCCGTATCGCATGTCACCACCGGAATTAGCCGAGTTAAAGAAGCATATTGAAGAGCTTTCGGCTAAGCAGTTTATCAGGCCAAGTGTGTCCCCGTGGGGAGCACCAGTTATATTTGTTAAGAAGAAGGACGGTAGCACGAGATTGTGCACTGACTACCGTCAGTTGAATAAGGTTACCATTAAGAACAAGTATCCTCTCCCTCGCATAGATGATTTGCTTGATCAGTTGAGGGGTGCTTGTGTTTTCTCAAAGATTGATTTGAGGTCGGGTTATCATCAAATCCGAATTAGGCAGGAAGATATTCCGAAGACTGCCTTCCGATCTAGATATGGACATTATGAGTATCAAGTAATTCCATTTGGACTCATTAATGCTCCGGCGGTGTTTATGGATTACATGAATCAGATATTTAAGTCGTTTCTGGATCAATTCGTGATTGTGTTTATTGATGATATCCTGATATATTCCAAGAGTAAGGAAGAGCATGAGGGTCACTTGAGAACTGTGTTGCAAGTTCTCAGAGAGAAACAGTTGTATGCAAAGCCTTCTAAATGTGAATTTTGGCTTTCTCAAGTGCAATTCTTGGGTCACGTCATTTCTGCTGATGGAGTGGCGGTTGATCCTAGCAAGATAGAGGCAGTTATCGATTGGGAGAGACCCAAGACGGTAACGGAAATAAGGAGTTTTCTGGGTTTGGCTGGTTATTACCGGAGATTCATTAAAGAGTTTTCGGCCATGGTGTTGCCATTGACCCGTTTGACCCGGAAGGATACTCCATTCATTTGGACGCAGGAATGTGAAGAATGCTTTCAGAGCCTTAAGGAGAAATTGACGACTGCTCCGGTGTTAGTACTCCCCGATCCGAAAGGTGAATTTGAGTTATACAGCGATGCTTCTAAAAAGGGATTGGGTTGTGTGCTGATGCAGGATAGGCGAGTGGTAGCGTATGCATCAAGGCAATTGAAACCGCATGAAGAAAATTATCCGACCCATGACCTTGAGCTTGCTGCAATTGTTTTCGAATTGAAATAGTGGAGGCATTTCTTGTATGGAATGAAATTTGCAGTGTTCAGCGATCACAAGAGCTTGAAGTACTTGTTTGATAAAAAAGAATTGAATATGAGACAACGACGGTGGACCGAGTTCCTAAAAGACTATGATTTTGAATTGAAATATCATCCTGGCAAGGCTAATGTGGTAGCCGATGCACTGAGCCGAAAATCTGTGAGCATAGCAAGCATGATGATTAGAGATTATGATGTGATTGAGAGGTTCAGAGATATGCAATTATCTAAAATCTTTCCTTGTAGAATTTGTGGCATTGAAGTTACAAGCATTGAGAATGAACTGATGACCAGAATTAGAGAAGCTCAACTGCAAAATGAAAGTGCTAAACGACTGAAAGGTCAGAGTGGTGTATCCTGCAATGATGAGGGTGTACTATTATATCAGGGTCGTGTTGTTGTACCTAGGCAGTTGGCGGAGGAAGTAATGACAGAGTCCCATAAGGGTCATTTCACAGTTCATCTGGGAGCTACAAAGATGTATCAGGACCTAAAGATTAGTTTCTGGTGGCCTGGTATGAAGAAAGACATTGCCGAATTTGTCTCTAAGTGTCTCATTTGTCAGAAGGTCAAGATTGAGCATCAAAAGCCTTCTGGTATGTGGATGCAAATGGGAGAGTATCTCATGGATGATTCCTGAACACAGGCTAGTTGTGAAAATGGGAGAGTATCCGCACACTTTTTGCCATCGGGTAGATTTCTTCTGAGAGATTGGTAGTGGAAGGAGATTTTGAGGCATGGGGTGCACTGAGAGCATTGTTAGTGATCGGGACCCGAAGTTCACTTCTCGCTTCTGGGGAGCATTGCAGGAGGCTCTTGGCACTGTTGAGACTAAGCACTTCTTATCACCCACAGACGGATGGTCAGACAGAGAGGACCATTCAGACATTGGAGGACATGCTGAGGGCTTGCACCCTGGAGCAGGGTACTGCATAGTTTGAGGCAGGGAGATCATGTATTCCTGAAGCTGTCACCGGTTACGGGTGTTGGACGAGCCCTAGGAGTGAGGAAGCTGAGTCCGAGATTTATTGGACCCTACCAGATTCTTCGTAGGGTGGGACCGGTTGCCTACCAGCTTGCCTTACCTCCGCAATTAGCAAATTCGCACGATGTGTTTCATGTTTCTCAGCTGAGGAGATATGTAGCTGATCCTTCTCATGTGGTTC